>NC_051184.2:44673159-44925658 GCF_013339695.2 Rhipicephalus sanguineus | reverse complement strand
AATGTGACCCTTGGACACTGACATTCACGCAAGATCTGTATCGCTTCTCGGCCTTTTGGCTAAGATAGTATGTAGTGTCTGTTCTTATCAGCTTAATATCTGATACGGCCCTCTGTGGGCCTTGGATATTAGTTGAATTTTTGCAGTACGGTGCACGTGGGAGCTTGCTCCGCGTGCGCCACGGGTCGTCCTGACGTTGCACTGCAGTCAGGTACGGCCCAGTCCCTTTCGGGGACATGTTATCAATTGTACAGTCAGAATGAATATCTTACAGGAGTTGCAGTACCTCAGTACTCTGCGTACACGTCATGTTTCCTTGGCCTACATATTCAGCTACGTTACTGATTAGCGAGTGGGCGCGACTGCCTCACGGGGTCATTGAGGCAAGGCACCCTACCCGCGCCTCCTCGGAGGAGACGGGGACCTTTTCCCTGCTTTTCCCCGACTATTACAGAAAGTAGCGAAAGGTCTTCATCCAGCCGCCGCGCCCTGCGATAGTGCGGTTGACGACAACTGACCTATTCGCCATCGCGCCCTGCCCAAAGGGTCCATCGGCAGCAGCGCTGTGCCGGCGAGACGTAAGGTTCTATAAACGTTGGTGCGGATCACCGCGTTTTCAAGTGTGGCGTTGGACGATTTTAGCAAGTAGGGGGTATTTCACGCGCCTCTGTTGCATTGCTGTTGCACAGTAGGAGCGTTTATGTACCTGAAGTTGAGTGGAGCGTGACGTGCTAGTATGACGGGTCTCTATGCCTTCGGTTGCCTCACCGCGCGAAGGAAGGAAAAAAAAAAAAAGCTTTTCTTTTTTTCGTTCCTCGCGGTGACAAAAGTATATGCCAAAAATATGACAAAAATATATAAAAAATCAGTCGCAAGAAATTTGTGCCCACAGAAAATACCCGGCTATGCGAAGTAAGTGACCTTGTAATGTTTATCACTTCAAGCAGCCTTTCGCCTGGCCGGTTCGTGCGTATGCATGAGCATTATCTCAGCAACGCTATTATTGCTTCGGCATTCTTTATGTCGTAGATTTGTGCGTATAGTAGTCAATGCCGAGTCACACCCCATATCTCTAACATTAAATTGCTCGGAACCCAATACAGCTGCCTTTGTTTGCACAACGCACGTCTTTAAAAACAGTTAAACATTAAAATGGGCGAGACACTAGTGTGCATGCTATATTTCCTAGATCTTGAAAGGTACTCTGGTTGCTGATACGAGGGTGGTCTGAAAAGTTCTCGGCCTCAATAAGAATCACGCGAGCTAGAACTTGCAGCACTCATGTGCACGTTCATACATGTCTCTACAAGTCTCAGATGAAACGCCATCTAGTGTCGATTAGCAGTTTGGCTTTGACAGTCGATCACAGTGGGAGTAGTGTGAAGCACCGGAAGGCATGGAGAAGCTTGAGTACCGCGCGGTGATAAAGTTCTTTGTAAAAGAAGGTTTATCTCCAAATGAAATTCACCAAAGGTTTGTTAAAGTTTACAAGCAAGATTCACCTTCATACTCCACGGTCAAGAAATGCGCTGCTGAGTTTAAGCGGGGGGGAGAGAGCATTGAAGATGACCCGCGCGAAGGGCGCCCAAAAAGTGCAACAACTCCTGAATTGATTGACCGTGTGCACGATATGGTTTTGGAAGACAGGAGAGTGAAGTTGCGTGAAATTGCCAAGGCTTTTGGCATCTCAGTGGAACGTGTATGTCACATTTTGCATAACGAACTACACATAAACAAGCTCTGTGCAAGATGGGTGCCGCGCATCCTTACTCCTGAGCAAAAACGCAACCGCATGACGATGTCACAGCGTGCTTTGGAGCTGTATAACAAAAATCCAGCGGACTTTTTGCGCAGATTTATAACAATGGATGAAACTTAGATTCACCATTACACACCGGAATCGAAACAACAATCAAAGCAGTGGACTGAAGCCGGGTCCTCTGCACCAAAGAAAGCCAAGTCAGTTCCCTCCGCAGGAAAGGTGATGGCCTCTGTTTTTTGGGACGCTAAAGGCATTCTGCTTGTGGGTTATCTTGAAAAGGCTAAAACCATAACTGGGGAGTATTATTCTGACCTTTTGACTCAATTGAATCAGAAAATTCATGAGGAAAGACCAGGTTTGCAGAAGAAGAAAATCATCTTTTATCAGGACAATGCACCGGTGCACAAAGGACATCTTGCAATGGCTAAATTTCACGATTTGAAGTAGGAATTGTCGGAGCACCTACCCTATTTTCCTGACTTGGCCCCGTCGGAGTACCACCTGTTCCCAAAACTCAAAATCTTTCTTGGTGGGCAACGTTTTTCATCAAATGAAGAAGCGATTGCTGCTGTGGATGAGCACTTTTCAGGACTTCCACAAAGTCATTTTAAGGACGGAATCCTGGCTCTGGAATATCGATGGACCAAGTGTGTAGAGTTGAGAGGAGACTATGTTGACAAATAAAAATAATTTTGAAGGTCCAAAACGCTTTTTTCTACATCAGGCCGAGAACTTTTCAGACCACCCTCGTATTCCACAAATGCAGTGCAACTGCATTTGTGTAATATCCCCCTTCTTCTCAGTAAACCTCTTAGGGTACTTTATAAACAAAGTAAGCTTAGTTATAAATACCGTGTAGCCATGGGAAGACTTCCGAACGCTGACAAACACAGTTAAACCGATAATAGCGCATATTTTGAGCTGCATGCGCACTACAAGAGCGCTAGGTGCCCGATGAAGTTTCCGAAAATAGCAGTACGCTCACAACCTGCCTATTTTATTCTAAGTAGAAAACAAGCACTGTTAGCTCACCCATACACCATCTGTACTTAAAGTTACGCCGAATGTCAAAATATGCAAAGAACAAAAAACTAATAAATAATAAGCCGGGAGGGGGGGGGGCGCCCCCCCCCCCCTGGTCACCTAAGAAGAGGGGGGCGCAAAGTCTGCCCCATGCATTGACTTGACAGGGTTCCCCCCTGAATGGGTACCCTGCGCACGCCTATGAACTTATAGGAACAGAAATAATTAATTGACTTTGGAAATCTTAATGCGACTGCGTGATTAAGGAGCCTGTGTCGCAGACAATCTGTATCCGATGTCGGCGGCGTTGTTGGCGAGCGAAAAATCACAATGGAGGCAAACAACAAACATCACCGTTCGAGACGGAATCGAACCCAGGGCCATTCTGCGTGACAGTCAAGTATCATACTGCAGAGTCACAACAGTGGTTGAAACTGCTTCCGGAAAGAGGTCCTATACAGGCATCATGTCGGGGCAACGTCGACTCTGGTTGTAGTGTTGGCTATCCGCTTTGATAACAATGTAAGAAGTATCACATATGTAGTCCTATTAGTCAGCAAGCTATATTAATGCGTTCCTTGACCCCGGAGGAGTACGCGGACAACCGCTGCACATGATATGCGCCTCAACGCACCGTAGCATATGCACTTCGTTTCGAAAGTGACGTCTGTGTTCTAACGTGAGTGCCGACGTGACGTCCCGCCATAAGCTATCATTTAGGCGCCCACGTAGTCAACGTGCCTGGTAAGCCCATGGTATGCGCACAACTTTTTGAATCGGGGACCCGCGTGCTGAAAAGAACGAAACGATGTGGGTGCTGCGGTATAAGATAAAGTATGATGAGACTTCGTAGTATAGTAGTAGTAGTATCTGGGGTTTAACGTCTCAAAACCACGATATGATTGAGAGACGCCGTAGTTGGGGGCTCCGGAAATTTGGACCACCTGGGGTTCTTTAACGTGCACCTAAATGTAAGCACACGGGCCTCAAACATTTTCGCCTCTATCGAAAATGCAACCGCCGCGGCCAGGATTCGATCCCGCGACCTTCGGGTCAGCAGTCGAGCGTCATAACCACTAGACCACCGTGGCGGGGCAGACTTGGTAGTAATGAAAGTACAGTAATCAAATTACTTTTGGCTGTAATGAGTAATGTAACGAATTACTTTTGTGGGCTGATAGAATTTAACCAAGCCGACAAACACTGAAGCCACAGAAAGGATAAGGGCACTATTAGTAATTTTTTAGTGCGAAGTTATCATGAAACGCACCCACGCGTTTCAGTATTACCGTTATCGCGCTGGCTACAGGGGCGGCGGCAGGGGTGGGGCAGTTGGCCCCCTGAATTACAGCGAAAGCTGTTATGAGATCATTTCACCGGCCGTTTTTGGCGCCGTAGTTGTCCGCCGCCGCCGCCGCCCCTGCTCCATCCTGGAAAAAAATTCCAGGATGGAACGAGGTTCGAACCTGGGCCCTCTGCGTGGGAGGCAGTATTCAACCTCTGAGCCATGCCGGTGCTTGAAACTGCTTTGCAAAAAGGTCCTATACAGGCTTCATGTCGGGAAGGAACCACATTAGCATATGAAATATAGCGTGGTAGAAGAGTAAAATAAGCACCATGCGTCGCACAACGCGAATTCTGTAACCAGGCGTCACACAATGCGAATTGCGCAACGAGTAGGTTGTTGAATGCTTCCAACCAAGGAGGTTTAAACCTCCTTGCTTCCAACCCATTACAGGGCTCTGCCATAATTCTTCGTCGTCATCAGGCACAGCATCAACAAAGTGCGCATAATGCCTTACATGCGTTTAGCAGGTACCACGGCTCTCCGTAGAATGACGAAAAATAGCACAGTGCCTGCTGCCTTACTTCTAAAAAATTGCAATAATTTATAGCGTAGTGGGTTCCTCGCAAGTGCACTTGTATTGGTTGCCAAGGAAGCCCATAAGCGCATGATCCATTTCCTCGGGGTCTCAGTAAAATTACAATGATTTAGAGCGTAGTGGGTTCCTCGCAAGTGCACTTGTATTGGTTGCCAAGGAAGCCCATAAGCGCATGATCCATTTCCTCGGGGTCAATAAAATTACAATGATTTATAGCGTAGTGGGTTCCTCGCAAGTGCGCTTGTATTGGTTGCCAAGCATGGAGTCTGTGTGAGGTCGTTTACGCACGTGTGATGTTTGTAACGCAAGAAAATGGCGGATGTCCGGCAGTAAAGGGCGGTGCATGTTGGCGTGCGCAGCGTCACAACTCGCTCGTTGACGGGCGATTCGGACTGCGTTAGCCACATTCGAACTGGCGGACAAGATGTCAAAGGGCAAGAAAGACAGGTGAAAGAAGACGGTTAGGCACGGTACGTTTAGGTCAACAAATAGTCCAGAAGAGCATGGCAGTCCCCCCGGATTAACTAGGGGCGCGGTGGAAAGCCACACTGACTAGCTAGATCTCCAGGATCTGAGCTCCAGGATCTGGCGATTCAGCAAGCCCTGTAGGCTACCGATAGACGGGTCTCTCTACGGCCCTCGGCGCGGCCTAGACGTAGGTCATCAATTTGCAGGATATTTAATAAACTTGTCTCACTCACTCACTCACTCACTCACTCACTCACTCACTCACTCACTCACTCACTCACTCACTCACTCACTCACTCACTCACTCACTCACTCACTCACTCACTCACTCACTCACTCACTCACTCACTCACTCACTCACTCACTCACTCACTCACTCACTCACTCACTCACTCACTCACTCACTCACTCACTCACTCACTCACTCACTCACTCACTCACTCACTCACTCACTCACTCACTCACTCACTCACTCACTCACTCACTCACTCACTCACTCACTCACTCACTCACTCACTCACTCACTCACTCACTCAAAGAAGAAGCGCTTGTACCTTGTCTAACCTTCTTTTGTGCTACGTCATTCTCGCGTTCTAAAATACCTCAAAAGAAGAATTTTCTTCGCACGAAAGGCGCTGCGAAGTTTCCTGAATTATATTCCAATAGTCTACGTTTGCTTAATGTTAGCCTTTTTGCGTCGTTTTAACGTGAACCGCGCGCGCTCTCCTACAGGTCTCGCGTTTTGCTGCTGTGTTCTGACACACAGATGGTGTGTTCGCCGCTTGTCTATGCCCTTGCAAGTTTTATTCGCCGCTGCGACATAGGTGAAATACCTTGGCATATGCCCGTACCTGCGTAACTATACTATAATGGGAAAACGCATCGGCGAGGGCCCTGACGTCCCGGAACCTTGACTACACGAGATACAGCTGTTTGCCGAGACATGCGTCATTTCGGATTCCAAAGTGGCAAACCGAGAAGCGCGGCATGCTGCGACATATGTATAGACCGTTTTCACGGAGAGGAGGAGCGTAGCCTCGAACCGGCGTATTTTCACCGCTTTCTCTCTCTCCACCTCGGCCGACCGCTGCCGCTGGTGTGTGCGGATTCCCGAGTTTTGCACTGCGTGGTGCGTGAGAGGTCAGCGTGTTTCCATTTTTCGACGCGCTGAAACAATTGTGCTGCCGCAAATCGAAATGTCGGACGAGAACAGGTCGACAAGCTACCACTGCGCTGTGTTTCGCTGCGGCAACAGCTACGGAAGCCTGAAAGACTGGCAGCCAAGGCATGCGAAGTGCACTATGTTTTTAAATGACTTCGCTTCTCTCAGGTCGCACGCCTTCTCCTCCGACAAATAGTATATTATTATATGTGGTGTCTGCACTTATGGCCATTTCTCCAAGTCACCACACCAGCTTGTGATTGTGCTTGGGTGCTGGTACACTTTATCATCTGCACCAAAGAGAACCAATGTCAAGGCTGACGATTAATACACAAAATGTTTGGCCAAGAGTTGTTCTCATGAAACTCTCTGATTTCTATGCTACAGCACATGATTTACAATGCCTGCGGCTAGAAAATGTTCCATCTTAGTGCGTGCAATTTCGAGATTATTGAATGAGCACTTTTCAATATACGTGACAGAAAGGCCCGCGCGACATGTGTTCTTTGGCGTAGGTACGCGTTTCTAACGTTTCGTCGAGTGCACGTTCTTTCTCGACTTGTCAATTTTGTGACGATAACTGGGGTAGCGTTATGACAACCGCACTGTTTTTTTTCGCGCGCAGTCTGGGTGTCGTGTATAATCGGCCCACGTTCGTTAAAGCCAGGTCGTTACCTGGACACGTGCGCTCGTCGTAATGCTTCTGAAATACTCGCCAGAAAACAAATTGACAATAATGTTTCCAAAAACGAGCGCCCTTTCGGCGTATCGCTAGTGGCGGCGGCTCGCGCCGAAGCGAACTTACGCCATGCCACGCTTCCAGATGTGCAACAGGCTTATTTTTATTTTATCATCGGTGTTGTTTCTACGCCGAATTTTGAGCTCACACGTCGTACTTCTGTTCCTTATCCTGTGCAAGGATCAGAGGCTACAAGCTACGACGGCGACACGAATAAACACAGGCATCGGTGTTTGTGCTCCTGTCGTTCCGTGAACATTGCATTGCAACGTGCCAAGCGGAACCAAAATGGTCTGTTAGGGATTATAGTTACGTTGAACTTGAGTATAATCACGGCACGGAAACCCGGGAGCCATCTTAAACACTAATGTGCGCACCTAGCGCGCAGCCGGACAATGGCCTACGTGTTCGCTCGTCTCCATTTACGTTTCTCCGATTATACTTCGACAGTTGTCCTAAATGTTAACGCTCTTTTATAGTGATTATTCCAAGAACCTCACCCGGCCAGCTATAACAAAACATACAAAGCAATTACCAATTTACACATGCTGCTTAAGAACTGCATTGGCATTATTCTCATCGTCGGCGCTGCTGCGGGAACGTCTCGTGGGCCGCCGCTCCTTGCTGTTTCAGCCATTTTGAAGCTGAAAGCTTAGCGATTATTTATCAGCGCCTTTACACTCGAAAAGCGTTGCCCTGTTTTGCCCGTGTACCGCGAAGAACAGCAATACCTTGTGAACCGAGCGCATACGCTGCATACACCGCCGCGGAACCCCACACACCGGAAGGGCGGCGAAACGTCGCAGACGATAGACGGCGCTGCGGCGGTGGAGTGCTTTAAAAATGGCAGCCTCCTTGTGAAATTGGTGTATAGTGTTCTGTTGTAGCGATCCAGCGCACGCTAATTTTAGCATGGCCGAAGTGTGGCCTCGTGACACTCGGTCATGTCTCATGGTCAGCCTAGCTGTCGCAGCTGCAGTCAGGGGCTGCATGCAAGTGGTTTGTGAGGATGCATGGGGGCTGACTGGCAACGTGTTTTCGTACGCATTCGATCTTAGTCACTGCTGCACAAGGGCGTAGCCAGAATATATATATATATATATTTTTTGAGGGGGGTCTCAACCACCCGTAGCCACGCCAAGGCTGTTGATCATGCAGCTTTCATGCTACAGTTAGCTGGTGAAAATTATTTTGCAATACAGTCGATCAACGCGTCTACGCAATGCCCGAGTTCACAATCAAGTCGGTGCACTGTATTGAATGGCATCTTTCTTTCCCTTTCCCCCTCCCCTTAGTGCAGGGTAGCAAACCGGATGCTACAATTCTGGTTGACTTCCGTGCCTTTCTCTCGTTTTATTATCTCTCACTTGTCGGGCACCTTGCGGCCGGAACTCTCAACATAGATTCCCGCTACTTCCGTAGCGGCACGCAATAGAAGTTCAGTGAGGTACTTGAACAGGGGGCGACACGAGTGTTCGGCCATAGAAAAATTACGCCTTGACATGGTGCGCAGTAGATATGAATTGTTAAATGCCTCCACATACATCAGTCCCCACAGGTAATGCATCAAACCGGAATATAGCTTACACATATGTCTATTAATCTATTTCCCCAGCGAGGGGACGTTGAAGAAGCAAGATTAAGAAACGCGGTCAGACTGGAGAATCGGTTGCCAATACATGCCACTGTGCCCATGCCACACAATGGCGGCCGACAACCAGCATCATCCGACTACAGCACAGGGTTGCCAGCTTCATGCAAGTCCCCTTCCCTGTAGACCTTTTCGCAGGAGCGAAGAAACACCTCCTTTCTGGAATGTGGCACGGGAGTACAAGGGCGGAGGTCACTGCCTGGGCAGTGGGGGTTTTTTTTTTTTGGGGGGGGGGGATCATTTTGAGAAAAGGTGTATAGCATTTTAAGTGTACACCCTTCAAAAAGCACCGATATAGAAGCGCTCCGCTCACGGCACGCGCCCCAGCAAATGAGCGCTATAATTATCCACTCATGGGCATCCGTTAAGGTTCACTGACAACTCGATGTGCTGCAATGTCCATTTCGCAACTGCTCGTGCGCAGCCATTGCAGGTTACGCAGTCTGTGCAGCAGCGAAGGCTCGCCGTCGCTTAACTGGAAAGGACATCGCCTGCACGCGTACATGCGAGGCTATCATACGCGCTTTCGTGTACGTGTTCTCGTTTGTTTGGCGTACGTATATACGCGCTGGAACATTGCAGTCGCATTGCGGGCATACCGGAACAACAGTCCCGTCACAAACGGCGCACGCGGGGTGGCATGGTCGTTCAATGTTAATTCATGTGCATCTCGTTCGGCGGGCTGAGGGAAAAACGCTCGATGGTGCGTCGGCTTCCCGACGTCTGTGATACGGACGACGGGCCGGATTAGGCAACGTATTAACGGTCCTGACGCCCCCGCCACCGGACGTCGTCGTTCCGGACGACATTGAGCCTCGTCGTGACGGGAGGGCGGCCATTGTTCCGCTGTGCATAGGAATCAAGCCAGAGCGCTCCCAGAGAGCAGCCGATATACGTCGCATCGGGCCGTGTGTATGCGACGCCGCGCGCGGTGCGGCTCTGGTTTTGGCGTTCTCTGGAAGCGGGGCGGAGAGTCGGAGCGTAACCGTGCCGAGGACGTGGCCCGCGCCGCTCGCCGGGCGCGATCCGCATAGGACTGGCTTCTCGCTGCCTTCATGGCGCGGGACATCGACGGCAGTGGATTTGGACGATCTCACACATTCAGGCTGGATCGCACGGCTTCGACGGCCAGCACGAGCTGCTGGGAACGGCTCAACATGCGTGAGTGTATTTCCGAATCGTGGGCACGTGGTCGGTATTACGCGCTGTTTTGTTGTATAACAAAGATGCGTGCACGGAATCCATTGATTGCGCTTTGCGATTATGTATGGTCTTATTGGAATGGTTAAACGCTAGTAAGTGCTCTTCACGTCGACAGATCAGCGACGTTTCAGCACGCCATGATGATCGTAAGGGCTAACACGATGCTAGGCCTAGCTACGGGTCCGCTTATGTGTGAACGAAAATTAACGGCACACCCGCGCATATTGACATATTCTCTTGAAGTTTTTGTTGTAAGCCTGCGGTATACCAATTGCATCAAACATTTTGTCTAAAGGCACCGAAGTTTTTGTGGGAGATGGTAAATGGCGTCCTCCAGGCTAGCTGTTCCTTGGCTCAAGACAAATTCATGCTCCACAACCTCGTCTAAAGTCACACGCGAAGAATAATACAGTTAAAACTCATTCTAACGAGACCCCCGATTTTACGAAGTTCCCGATATAACGAAGAAATTGCCATTCCCCAGCAGCTACCCGTAGGGCTCCATGTTGTCATCAACCCGAATTAACGAAACTAACTAGGCACCAAGCCACATTTAACAGATTAGTGAACAAATTTGTAGAAAAGGGATGATTTCTTCCGAATTTTAACACAGATGGGTTTTTCTTCGAGCGTGCGCTCTAATGCTATCGCAGTAAAACATCTTGCCGCCCTGGTGACAAATGAAGTGAATTGAAAACTTTACTTTGTCCTGCGGAACGCGACGGGGTCGCGTACCCGACTCAGTCCCACGTAAGGACCAGCAAGCCGAGCCTGCCAGCCACAACCCTTTATTTTCATGAAGCTCTGCGCCGCGCCCATGCTCGGAACAACGAACTCAACAGTTGGCAGCGCTCTTACACGCCAGATGGCACTACGGACGGCGGTGGTTTAACTTTGTCACTCTAAATGCTCACTGTCCTTTGCTTTCGTTTTTTAAAGCTTCATGTGACATACAGCACTGGTCGTCTTCTCGAAACTTTCTTGCGTGGCCTGCTCGCAAAACAGCAGCATTCGTTCTATGCCCCTTTACACATCGGCACCCTGTCATATAGCTTCACATACGCGACCATCCGGGCCTGCATCGCCCGAACATACAAGGCTGCTTTCCGAGGACTTTTCACACGCTCAGACGTGGGTTAGCCGCAAGTACCATGTCGCGGTGGCTTCAGGGTGTCGCTACGTTACAATTCTAAACTTTGAAGGACCGAGAAATCCGTTCTCCATTTTACGTACTTCCCGATTTAACCAAGTAATTCAAGCATGATCGTCATCGACTTCGTTAAATCGGACGCAAGGCAAGTCCATAATTGTTGTGATCAAAACTTAAAAGCTCACTTACGCAGTGTTCATTCCAAGAGCATACTACCCTTCTAGAACAAAATGCAGCCGGTGTAGCTGGTGGAGACTTCGTCTCCCCACCCTTAACTGACATCGCGGAGCAAAGCTGACATTTGCGGAAATTTCACGGCACTTGTCATGTTGCGAGACTGTCATTTCATACGTCGTCGGTACTTTCATCTGGAGTACACCACATGCTGGACAAGTTGCATGGGCAAGACCCTTGAGATATATCCAATGCTTTGCTGCCCATTGTTGCGATGGCCAGGTCCCCAGCTGTTCTAAACACCTTTCTTGTCCCGGTCATTCGCGGCACGGCGTTTTTCGCGTTTTGTCGGAAGTAACATGGAATTCAGATTTTATTGAATAGTCGGAGTGGTCTTCACGACAGCGAGCATATCGAAGACGCACCTGGTCATCGGCTGCGTGGTGTTCTTCCTGGCCTGCATGATCATCATCCTGGTGGCGCTGGCCGTGACGATAGCGACGCACCGATACTTCTACTACAACGTGGCACCCGCGGGGTCGGCGGGAGGCACCGCCGGTGGCGGCGGCCCCGACGGAGGAGGTCCTGGG
Source organism: Rhipicephalus sanguineus (assembly GCF_013339695.2). Lineage (NCBI taxonomy): Eukaryota > Metazoa > Arthropoda > Arachnida > Ixodida > Ixodidae > Rhipicephalus > Rhipicephalus sanguineus. The sequence continues at coordinate 44,913,853 of NC_051184.2, read as the reverse complement.
CCCTCCGAGCCGGACATTGTCACGGACATCCCTTGTCCCGTGCAGGCCATCGAAGGTAAGTGCGCCCGCCACGGAGGTCTAGTTGTTATGGGGTTCGAATGCTGACCCGAAGATCACGGGATCGAATCCTGGGCGCGGCGGCCGCATTACTATGAAGGCGAAATAGAGGCCCGGTTGTAGAGAAAAAAAAGATAGAGAGATAGAGAAGGAATATAGTAAAGGTAAGGAGGTTAGCTAGACTATACGCCCAGTTTGCTACCCTACACATGGTGGGGAGGGGAATAAGGAAGTAAAAGAGAGAGAGAAGGAGACACACACACACACACACACACACACACACACACACACACACACACACACACACACACACACACACACACACACACACACACACACACGCGCGCACACACACACACACACACACACACACACACACACACACACCGCAGGGTTTCACAGGCGGTCGCTCAACGCTGTTGCCTTCAAGTACTGCAGGAGGGCCAGGGGCGGATCCAGGTGCCGACTTTGGGGGCGGCGGTTCCTTCATATTACCGGGGGGGGGGGGGGGGTTAGGGTAGGGATGAGAAGAGAGACAGGCACTGCGGGCAGGGGGGGGGGAGGGGGGCTGACACAGGCTTTGGGGGGGCGATCGCCCCTACCGCCCCCCCTCTGGATCCGCCACTGAGGAGGGCTCGTGTGGCTTGCTGGGCTGATGTGCTGTGCGACCAGGCTCCCAAGGTCTTTCCTTCAGTAAAGGGCCGATCATCGAGTATACTCAATGCACATTGGAGAGTCCGGCGATCTTGATCAAACTGGGGACAGTGGCACAAGAGATGTCTCTACACAGTTGCAGTTTTCGCACATGGATGAATCTGTCATGCCAATGCGATGGCTGAATGAGTTTGTAAACGTTACACCGATCCGCAACCGGTACAGCATTGTAGCGTCACGTCGAGAAATCTTGGATGGCAGTTGTAGCTGGAGTAACGATTTAAGGTTCTGTGGGCGGCAATTGGAGTTAAGCGGAGAATTCCAGTGCGCAAGAGTGTTGCATATGTCGTATGCTAACCGAATTCATGTTTACACGGACGGTTTGGTCTCGGGAAGTTCGACGGGCGCCTTTGTGATACGATCTCGATCAATCACCGTCAAGTTCGAGACCTCACTCATCACGACATCTACGGGCTCCGAGCTCGCCGCTCTTCGAGCCACAGTGGAGTTTGTTATACAAGAATCCCCTAGTAAATGGGCCACATTCTGCGACTCTAAGGTGGCCCTTCAATTCGTGCGAAGTCTACGACGTCGAAACTACCACCAGTCTGATATCAATGCAATTGGTCATCGCGCCGCTAATCAAGGACACGGCATAGGCTCACAATGGCTGCCGTGTCACTGTGGGATCAATGGTAACCACCTCGCCGACGACGCTGCCCGATGAGCCCACACCGTTCATACCCTTGTCAAGAGTGGACGCTGCCGGAGATCTTCGTCACATTGCGTGTGTTTAGATTTAGGTTGTGCGCGTTAAAGAACCCCACGTGGTCGAAATTTCCGGACTAATACGGCGATCTGGGCGAGTTGGTGTACTAACATCTTCGTTGAGAGTCAGCGCTCGTGTTGTGCGTTTCTTGTCCTTCGTCCGTGCCGCGCTGCACATTTTCCCGAAGAAATTTCCGGAACCCTCCACTACGGCGTCCCTCGTAATCATATCGTGGTTTTGGAACGTAAAACCCCAACAATTATTATTGACGGTAAGTGTCCCGTCGGCCGTCGGTCCCATCGGTCTCTCGAACCTCGAACAGCATCATATTGTTCGTGATGACCAGTGTCGCTGATCGCCGCACAATCGAATCGCTTTATACGAAACATCGCTTTATTCGAAGTCCTCGATCTTCCTGCCGCAGTGCCTTTACTTCAGACCGGGCCACTCAGAGAGCACAGACACCCGCCGAGGCTATATGAAGCAGATCTACACTGTTAATCAGGTCCCACTTGAAGTGCTAGATATAGCCAGGAAACCGGACATTTTTCGTCTGGTTTCCTGGATATATCTAGCACTTTAAGCACGACGTGATTAAGAGTATACACAAAGGACGCGATTCTCATCTGCGAAACGTTTATGGCTCAACCCGTAGCTGTAGCACGGAACTATGTCACAGGTGCGTTCCCACGAGGGAAATGCGCGCGTCACAGCATGCGGCGTAAATCTGGAGAGTCAGAGCTCTGCAATGATCACACGATCACGCGGCGGTAATGTTTTAAAATTCTGTTTTATTTTACTTTTGTAAGGATGCTGAAGGCGCACAAGAAAAATGTACACAAATGTGCAAACACGCACACACGGCGCGATGTGTGTGCGTGTGTGTGCCTTCTTTTTGTCCCAGTTTCTTGTGCGCTTTTACCGTTTTTTAAAAATGGACTACCGACGTGCCCAGATCGCCACTGTAGTGACTTCATTCTGCTTCCTTTATGACGCCCCCTTCCCACCACCGGTGACAAGTGGTGGGGAGTGTATAACGGATATTACATAAGATTAGGGATATTACGTAAGGGGTGAACTCGTTTTACGTAATGTTAATATGTGCTTAGTGTCTCTTTATTATGTATATCTTCAGTATTTGTGTTGTTATAACTAACTGCGTGAATTAAGCTATTCGGTTTCTGTATTGTATTTAGGTCCACTATATTTCTAACAGGAGGCCTCCTTTAGCCGCGGGCCTTCTCTGAATCCGTACCCAATGCTTGCATTCTTCATGAGTAAATAAAGTTGATTGATCGATTGATTGATCTCATCGTAACTGATAAACAAGGCAGCTACTAATGTGAGAATCCCGCAGGACTTCTCCATTGTCATGAAACCATGTAGCGTCGAGCGCCAACTCTTTTCACAGCACCTGTTCCTCGAGCATCCCGAGCTATAGCCATTGTAACGTCCTGTCATTCCGTGATTGTTTTACGGTTCCTCAGCTGTCTTAACGAAATGTCGTTTATAACGAAGCGAATTTCGTGTCCTGACGACATCGTTACGCCGAGTATTTATACCGCGCATCTTGTTTCTTCCACGAGTATAGACTGCGAGAAGCACGGGTGCAAGGCGGTGCCGGATCCAGAGCACGGCGCGGGCACTCGCTGCTTTCTGCGGGACGACGCGTTCGGATACCGGTACCGGCACACGACGTACGGTGACCGGGAGGTGAACTACAGCCTCACCTACGACATGACGTCACAGGGACCGTTCGCCGATGACGTCATCAACAACGTGCGCGTCCAGGCGGTATACATCACCGAGGACACGCTGAGGTTACGGGTGAGTCGCTCACTCTGTGGTAACTGACCTCCCGTGCAATGGTGTGTGTGTACCACGTCGAACCTTTTACCCGGAATCCACCTTTTACATTTTCTTGTGCTGCCCTCTGCCGTTTTGGTATGGCTTTGGTAGGGGCCAGGACAGCTGGTATTGCCAGAACGAAGGCCTCCGAAATTAAGAGGCGTTTCGCGACTTGTCCACTAGGGGAAGGGCGCATGCGCCGTGGCATTGTGAACAAGAGGAGGGTTGGAGGAGACCGTGAAGTGAAGGGCTGAAGGGTTCGTTAGATGATCGCGAAGGAAATCGAAGTGGACCTTCCTTTGCCGCATACCCTATAGAGCTCTGGCGTTTTTCACGTTCGGCTTCGCAATCCTTTGATGTGATTATGACGGACTCGCAAGATGCACCTTTAGCTGCTTATTGCCACACGGCTCCTGATCCCGACCGTTCTAACCTTTCCTATCACGAGGATCTTTTTTTGATGCTTCTTCTTGTGAACGTTTGAATATCGCTAACTGTTCTCTAAAATATATGTCGACACTGGGCTCTTCTAAGCTCCCCCTTTCCCAAAAAAAAAGCCACAGACTTCGGAGCTGGACAGTTCCCTCCAGTACGCGGGCAGATCTTGCGAAGGTGCCCAACACACCAAAATTTCTACGCGTGGTTTCTGAAAATGCCACGCGCGTATGTATGTATGTATGTATGTATGTATGTATGTATGTATGTATGTATGTATGTATGTATGTATGTATGTATGTATGTATGTATGTATGTATGTATGTATGTATGTATGTATGTATGTATGTATGTATGTATGTATGTATGTATGTGTGTGTGTGTGTGTGTGTGTGTGTGTGTGTGTGTGTGTGTGTGTGTGGTGTGTGTGTGTGCGTGCGTGCGTGCGTCTGTCTGTCTGTCTATCTATCTATCTATCTATCTATCTATCTATCTATCTATCTATCTATCTATCTATCTATCTATCTATCTATCTATCTATCTATCTATCTATCTATCTATCTATCTATCTATCTATCTATCTATCTATCTATCTATCTATCTATCTATCTATCTATCTATTTTGATGCTTCTTCTTGTGAACGTTTGAATATCGCTAACTGTTCTCTAAAATATATGTCGACACTGGGCTCTTCTAAGCTCCCCCTTTCCCAAAAAAAAGCCACAGACTTCGGAGCTGGACAGTTCCCTCCAGTACGCGGGCAGATCTTGCGAAGGTGCCCAACACACCAAAATTTCTACGCGTGGTTTCTGAAAATGCCACGCGCGTATGTATGTATGTATGTATGTATGTATGTATGTATGTATGTATGTATGTATGTATGTATGTATGTATGTATGTATGTATGTATGTATGTATGTATGTATGTATGTATGTATGTATGTATGTGTGTGTGTGTGTGTGTGTGTGTGCGCGTGCGTGCGTGCGTGCGTGCGTCTGTTATCTATCTATCTATCTATCTATCTATCTATCTATCTATCTATCTATCTATCTATCTATCTATCTATCTATCTATCTATCTATCTATCTATCTATCTATCTATCTATCTATCTATCTATCTATCTAAATTTAAATATACTTTTGTTGTACACGAAACGTGCGGGGTGGCAGATTCACGACGAGGACAGAAATCGTTACGAGGTACCCGTGCTGGACGACTCGCCGCTGATGCGCAACCCTCCCGCTGTGGACAAGAGCCGCTTACGGTACCTGATCGAGGCCAACGAGACGAGACGAGGACGCGCCAGGCTGAGGGTGCTACGTTCGGACAACTACGTCGTCATGTGAGTCGCCCTTTCACCGTTGAGCTCTTGGAGCAGTCACGGCAAAGCAACAGTTAAATCGTGCAAGGTGGCTATTTGGGCAAGTTGGTAAATCTTCATCTTAACACAGCGCACACACACGAACACAGAAGTCGTCGGTTCCTTATTCTTCCGTGTTCGTGTGTGGGCGCTGTGTGAAGATGAAAATCATGCAAATTTGATAATTTAGCTTACAAACTCATGAGGCGCTAATCACTTACAGAAATCTGCCCTCGGTGCACCTTTTAAGATATATTCCAAAGCACCACGGAACGTAAGTTAATGAAATTTTCATTAATTTCATTATTTGCGTTCTTAACGTCATGAATCATAACATAAGAGTTTATGAATATATTGTCACGTTTAATGCAAAGGCGACGTGCACAAGGCGGCGATACAAGGCCCCAAGTCCCGAACGGGGTCGGCACAGTACAGCCAAAACAAAGGCACTGGCGCGAGAGCTACTGCGTCTTCGTCTGCCTCTTTCTCGCTGGCATATTAAGCGCGTGGCATTGCCCCTCCTCCCGAAGGAGCATCGCCTCGATGCTCAACGAAGCATTCACGGTAAACATAAACGAAAACCTAATGTCATCAATGTCACATGTGTAGTATGGTTTTAACCGCACCACGTGCACAATCTCGGGTCGTGGCTGTCGGCGTCGTGGTGATTGGCTTCCGTCCGGAAGGACTTCGTAGTTGACGTCGCTCACTCGTCGTAGCACTTTGTAAGGGCCGAAATACCGACTGAGAAGCTTTTCAGAAAGACCTTTGCGGCGCACGGGGGTCCATACCAACACTTGGTCACCCGGTTGGTAATCGACTTGTCTGTGGCGGAGGTTGTAGCGCCGTGTGTCGACGTCCTGTTGTTTCTTGATGTTCACGCGGGCCAGTTGGCGTGCTTCCTCGGCTCGTTGCACAAAACACTCAGCATCTTCGTCAAGATTGTCGATGTTGTCAATGTTGCAGGGGAGCATTGCATCCAACATCGTCTGAACATCACGACCGTATAGGAGACGAAACGGCGTGAAGCGTGTGGTCTCTTGCGTAGCGGTATTGTACGCGAATGTTACGTAAGGCAGCACCTCATCCCACGTCTTGTGCTGTACGTCTATCTTTCCACATAATGGGATAACGTATGTTAAAAAGCGAACAGAACGTGTATAATAACGAAGGAAAACAAAAATGGACGGCGCAGTGTTGGATGCAGACATACGTAAAAAACAACAACAACAACAAAAAAAACAGGCAGAATCTGTCTCTAATAACTATCGATGTCATGTGACAGCATTGTTCATCACGAAATGTAACGATTACCATAAAGAATTTAGAAATTCATAACGATAAAAATTATTTACGAGATTTGCATTGGCGTACACATTGTTAAATGTCTATTGTTTCGCCAGCACTGGTGGAAGACATAACTGTAACAGAACTGGTTATGATGGCCATCATAGCCCTTGTCCACCATAGCCATAGCAGCCATAGCCCCGACATCGGCACTATCGGAAGGTATTACTGTATCTTTACCGCGATAGCGTTAAAGAGCTCGTTTCGCAGAAATTCCGGTGTCGATGTCGGCGTCGTTGGTTGTGAGCGAAAAATCATCATCTTGTCCGTGACCGAAAAATCGAGAAAGATGCAAATAAAATAAATAATAAAAATATTAGGTTCGAGTGATAATCGAACCCAGGCCGCCTACGTGGCAAGCAGGTGTTCTACCACAGAGCGATGATATTGCTTGAAACTGCTACGAAAAAAAAAAGCTATATGAATGTCATGTAGTAGAAAGAGTCTCCTTAACGGATGTAATATTGCGTGGCAGAAGCGTAGAATCGCTCCAGGCGTCAAAACATGTAAATTGCGCAACGAGTGGGTGTTTTAAAGGCCCACCCAATACAAAGCGCTCAAGCATATTTGATCATCATCAGCTGCAAAAGCATCAACAAAGTGAGCAGCTGCGTTGCTTCGCGTGTTGCCTTACGGACGGTGGGCCCTTCGCTGATTCGCAAAAGGAAGAATTATGGCGTAGTGGGCACTTCACAACTGTGCTTGCAGTAGGCTTTCTAGGAAAGTTTGAAACTGCCAATGTTACGCGCACAGTCGTTCACTTCCATACAGCACGGTTGAGCCATGAACCGACCAGCCACGGTGGACTGCGGGGCTCCAGTAGAGATATGCGTACATTGAGCTGCAGGCCGCATTTGTGCGCGCCGTATATTGACAGGGATCAGCAGACGGCTCATACCTTCGTACGTGCTGTATTCGTATGTACCGCTCAGTTTGCGTTGAATCTACAGGCAGCACGAAGCTTGCTGCAGCGGCCGCGTTTCCTTACGCCAGTATTTTGCTGAGTTACGCCTCATCGGATGTTGAAGTAGCCGCTAGCCTTACGTCGTGTAAGATTCCAATTTGCTGCTATCATGTTCATCGCTTCGCCTTTGCAGCGAAACTGTGAATATTTTTAATTAGCCATATACCGCCAAACTTTCAAGTCTCCACTGAAGCTTATTTCTTGATTTGCGCCGACGTTAGGACGTTGGCAAAACCATGCAAGTTCACGCGGCATCGCTTTTACCCCTCAAACCCCAGGTTAGACTCGTGGCACCTGGTGATGACCGAGCAGTTCCTGCAAGTGGTGCTGCCTTACAGCGGCGACCAGCTGTACGGATTCGGAGAGAGTGGACACGAGCACATCAACCTCGCAATGGGAAGTGGCACGATGTTTTCCAGGCGCGTCGGTAACTACAGCGCCATGGACAACGCAAACCCGGTACGTAGACTCAGATCTTGCCGGAAGGTTTGGGTGCGTAGCATTCATTTACTGGAGATCATGCATTTGATCCCCACTCCCTACGTCCTCCTACAGTGAGAGTAGAGTTAAGGAATGTAGTCGCTTTTCAAGTTGCTTCTCCTTAGCTCTTGCTATGTGAAGAACAATGCAGTTGCTTCGCCTATTTAAGCGCCACGTTAAGTTTCAACGGAAAACCTTTCGATGTTAGTGCTCATTAACGATCCCACGATGCTCCTCAAGGCAAAAAAAACTAAAACAAAACGCTTTTCCTTATTTAGACACAAGCTGTAACATAGTATTTTTGATTGACGCGATGTGTGTGGCATCCTGTATTTTCAAGTACACTCGCGGTATTGAAAGCATACATCTCGGGCGACTTTCGTAGTTTGTGACGACACAAGAATCCGGATTTCGATACTTATATTTAAACATACAAAAAGTAGATAACTAAACCATGTGTCAGCCATGTGTCCAGTTTTGTGCTAATGGCGAATAGTAGTGACAGGTTCGGGGAACCCTTTTGGGAGCAATGCATACTGTTTTCTAACTTTTTTGATATCAGAATGTTCGAATAGAAAGCCGATGGTTCCGGTCGCATGCTTCAATAACATGGCTGACTGTACTTGATGAGCTGTGTTCAGTTAATGATGCGTTGTAACTACTGCGGGTAACACGATAACTCTTAAAAGTGGAGTTAATACGAGTCAATTTGCGAACATATTATACAGAAGTCAACGTATTTCCGCCTCCTCTTTTCTTAAAAAAAAATAAAAGAGGTGCACTTGATGTGTATCTTGGGTTGCGGAGCTTACGAGAACCTGAATATTTCTTCCAGAATTGGGAAAACTTTGCCGGTGTTCATCCATTCTTCATGAACCCTAAAGGAGACGGAACAACATGGGGAGTTCTCATCCTCAACAGCAACGCGATGGGTGAGCCAATGTTCTTGCCTCGCTATGTTTACCTTTCATTCAGTGCTACTTTGTTTTGAGTGATTATAACCCTAAAATTTCTCGTCGCCTCTTTCTTTCTTAGTGGCTATTGATTAATCAACCGTCAACGTGGTTTTAGTGAAATGTCTTAATTTGCAAGTACAGAGTACATTATACCGTATGTTGTGAAATTTCTGAAACGATGATGATGATGAGTAAACTTTATTTTGGTCCGGAGAAGACGCAGGGGAGACCCCGCGCCACCCGGCTAGTCCCACGTGTACTTCTTCAATAACGAATGCAACGCAGCCGATAGGCGCATAGTTGATTTCTTTGTAGACGCTTATAAAACGTGCGTTATGTATTTAAACAGACTACACGGTGACGTCAGGCGGAAACATCGCCATTGCAACCACGGGTGGAATCCTAGACCTTTACTTCTTCGTCGGCTCCACCCCCACTCAGGTGGTTCAACAATACCAAAAGGTAGGCCGCACTCAACTGACTCCTCTTTCAAGTGCATCTTCAATATATATATATATATATATATATATATATATATATATATATATCGATGCTCGATCTTGTATAGGGTGCGTTTTCAATATTCACAATTTATGAAAACCACCATTGGAAGGCAGTACAGATTTACTCAACAGCTGGTCACTGGAAGAGGTGGATGTTTTAAATGCGAAGCATTTCTTAGCGAACCTTAGGCGTTCCTATCTATCTATCTATCTATCTATCTATCTATCTATCTATCTATCTATCTAGCCGCCTACGTCTGAGTGTTCTCGTGTTCGCCTCCTTAACTGGTGTAGACCAAAATTGGCATGGGAGGGCAAGATGATTTGACGAATATGACTGTCGGGCCATGACACGAATAACATGACAATCCTGTCGCGTACGTCGTCAAACCCTTTCCTCCAGGCACGTGTGGCACACACCCGTTTACCGCGGGCCACGGTGTACGGGTGTACACCGCCACAGGTGATTGACAGTTTATGTCCACCTAGGAACGGCGAGAACGGACATTGGTAATTTAAATGCGAGAGCATTAAGAAAAACCGACATCGGCAGCGTTGACCCGACGAATGCAAATAATAAAAATTTGTATCCCAGCAGGAATCGAACCCAAGCATTCTGCGTGGCAGTCAGCTATACTACCACAGAGCCACGCCGGGTCTAGAAACTGCTTTGGAAGAACAGCCTATGCAGGCGTAATGTCGGTGCAACGCCAATTCTGGCTGAAGTGCTGGCTATCTAATTTTATAGGAAAACAATAAACACTACATAAGTATACTTCTACGATACAGTCGCCTTTCCGTCGGTGGAGTATGTCCCTGGGATAAGTGAAGTATGTATTCATATGTATCCTGTATGTGTTATGCCGAAATAAATGTTATTCATTCATTCATATAATATGTATGTATCCATATAGGTGCACACGACCGAATTCGTTAGATACACATGACAGTTGTTTTTCAGCTCGTAGGAATTCCCTTCATGCCACCGATCTGGGCTCTGGGCTATCAATTGTGGATGACAAATTACACGTCTCTCAACGAAGTCAAGGGCGCCGTCACTGCACTCGACCAGGCGGGCGTGCCCAAGGTGAGATCGGCAAATAAACGGTACCCATACTCACTCACGCGCACGTAAACGAAGAAGTGAACATAATTAATAAAATATTGAATGAGTAAGCAGCGGCACCGAGCTGCATTTGATAAGATAACGGCAGAGCTGCTTGAACCCCCAGGACTCCGTATCCCCTGAGACTCCAACACTGAACAGGGAAGTAAAAGCTTTTAAAGTCGTTTTAATTTTTTAGTATTGTGTGTTGCGTATATGTGAAATATCCATTTCCTAGAAATGCCACGGTTATGTGCCAATAAAGCCTCACCTCACATAATAACAAGGCGACCATCTACGCATGTTTGACACGGTAAATAAAGAGGAAGCTTGTTGATTGTACAAATAGTGTCAGTTTCTCGGAAGAAATTTTATCGGACGCCGGAAGTGGTGCCTCGGGTGTGTGTCTCATGTGTGTGGCCATCTGCGCGCCTTTTCAACCTCGGATCATTTTTGCACAGTTTACACGGGATTACAGATTGTTCGCTCTACGTGGAACGCGTTGGGGAATGTAGCTGCTGACACCTTAAATAAAGTCAGTGACGGAATCAATCGGTGGAGAAACCGGTCTGCCGTTCATATCTTATTTTTTGAGAGCAATCGGACTCATCACTTTATTTCAAAGCCTTCCCTGACGATCCGTGATTAGTGCACAGTGTTTTCACCTATGAGATGTGCTCTCGTACACTTTTTGCAGCAACGAGATGATTTATTTTTCGCCAGCGATGTAACTTGCCTGTTTTGCAGGACATGATCTGGCTGGACGTCTTTCAAGATTCAAAGGCGTTCACGTTGAACTCCGCCTTCGGCGGTCTTCAGACGTACGCCCGGCAACTGGCGAGCGCGGGCATTCAAGTAGGCCTGGTCACAGTACGTATTTGAAAAACTTGGAGGACGCTTGAGCTTCGTTTTCAACAGCAGAACGCGACAGCGTAATCGTACCGTGTTCGTATCGCCTTCCCAATCCCTGGCCTGGCTTCGCTTCTTGGTCGACACCTAAACCGTGCCGCAAGGAAAGCCAAAGTGCGGACGTGCGCCGGCTCCTACATCCATGCATGTGGCGCGACAGAACACGGAAAGCGCGCCCTTAGATCCTTTGCGCCATCTCGCGGTTGCGCAGAAAGAAATGATTGCCTACAGCGTGTAATCTAACATATGTATCGATCCCTTGCTCGCTTTAACGGCCACGCATGTAACGAACTCATCGCAGAAGTTCATTACAGTTCGTCATATATTTGTTCGGGTATACAAAATTATCGAACATTTCGAAGTAAATTTTTAGCAGAATGGACTTTGTGTTAGCGTTGGGATAGAGTGTAGTGTAGCCTTTTCATTTTCTTCATATCACGATCGCCAAGCTTGCGAAATAACACAGTCAAACCTTTGCCACAACGAACGTCGTTGAAGCGAAATTTCCGCCATAATGAAGAATTTTCGACTCTCCATCAGTTGTACATAAAAAATAATACGAAGAAGAGTATATTCACGACCAATAATTTCCCTTTGGGCATTTCCGCTTCATCGAAGTTTTCGCGAACGGAACGGAATAGAAGAAACAAAGTAAACAGGCGCATGTAATCAACATTTAATAATCTAGTTTGAACAAACACGTGCGCATACCTTGTATTCTTTAGCGTGAACATTTGCCTTTTTTTTTCAGAATCCGGCCATCCCTGCCGACAACGTAACTCGGTACGCCCCGTACACAACAGGTCTTGAAGACGACGTGTTCGTTAAGAAAGGGTCCGGAACAAGCGGTTCTGACCCTAACGCCGTGCTTTACGCGAAGGTATGTCGCGTGCTTGCTTGGAATTGCTGACTGCTTTATAGTTTTGGGTGTTTCACGCACGTTTGTAATTACACGGTTTTTCTGGGCAGGGGCTTCCATCGGGACCTTCGGCATTCCCAGATTTCCTGAAAAACTCCACCAGGCAGTGGTGGAGGAACACCATCCTGGACTACCAGGAATCGACGGTTGACTTTGACGCGATGTTCCTCGTAAGTTTGTTGGGCGTTTGGCGTGTCCTTAATATCTCTTTCAGTGGTATTATGCACTGAGCATAATAAGACACTTTACGTGATGGGCTGCACGTATCAGACAGAAGCCCAAAAGAGGTACGGAGGAGAAATAACACTGTTTGGCATAAATTACCCAGAACTTAATGAGGTTCACTGAATTCAGAAGAAAAGAAAGTCTATTAGATATCTTCAAATTTAGACGATTATTTCGTATAATCATTGCCTCATTTAAACGTTGAAATTGAATTATCAATATTTCATATCAGGTGCGATTTTAAGGATTTTTTTTTCTTTACAAAGTGGAGGTGAAAATAAGTTGCCCTCTGCTGCCATATGAGAAACTGACATGAAGACTGCAAAAAAAGTAATAATTCTTTAAAGTTTATGTTTAACAACGAACATTTGTGACTCTCGTGCTGTTAAATTGTAGTGTTTGTACATTTTGTATTCTATTGTGTGATATGCTTAGTGCCCTTTTTGTTAATTTTTATTAAATTGATATTATTGTATAGTTTGTTTTTTAAGCTAGCAGGACAGGCCGGTGCCGCCATAAGGACACCAACCTCGCCTATTCGTAATTAAACAACAACAACAAAAAAAAAACCCACCAGCTTCCAGATACTAGATATTTCCGGCCCGCCTATCAAAAATTATCTCCACATTCGTCGCATTCAGTGCGCACACATCCTTTTAACAAAGTGAAAAAAAAAAGTTATTCTAAAAAGACACCCCGTGTATGCACCTCCGTAGCCTGAACACTTCGCGTCTAGGTCGCGATCATAGGCATGCGCAGGGTTCCCCATCAGGGGGGGGGGGCAAAGGTTCATCGCAGCGCCCCCCCCCCCTTGTAAGTCAATGTACGAGGCAGATTTTGCGCCCCCCCTCTTAGGTTATTGGGAGGGCGGCCGCCTCCCCTGCCCCCCCCCCCCCCCCCCCCCCCTGTGCGCACGCCTACGGTCGCGATGTTGAATTCCCAAGTTTCACTCAAGGCTTTTACATACTGGCTTCGCTTACATAGTGTAAAAGGCTTTTACATATACACTTTACATACTGTGCTACGTTTCTGTGCCTGTCTCGTTCAAGAGAATGAATGAACCAGCCGAGTTCACCGGATCTGCTTCCTGTCAACGAAACGACGTGTGGTGCCAAGTGTGTCCTCAGAGTCGGTGGGAGTACCCGCCGTATGTGCCAGGTGAGAAGTTAGTGTAGTTTAATTTGTTATGTTGCATTTTATTGCCGGGTGAGAAGACGAAATGTTTTCCAGTATTTGTTGATACATATTAGCCACTCTTGATCAATTACGTGCGCGTCCTCTAAATGACGTAGACGTTTAGAAGTGTTCCCGTGCATCTAGTACAACGACCAGTTGAGATAAGTTGAGATCAGGGGCTTAGTCAGAAATTTTTTAGGGGTGCAGGTAGGGTTCAAAAACCCTATATATACGTATATGCGTGCGTGTGCTTGCATGTGTAAACATTTCGGCGGAGGAGGGTTGAACCCCCTCTCCCCCTTCTCACCGCCCCCTGTCTACGCCATTGGCTGAGATCTTAATACAGCAATCGTCACACTACTGTACCTTACAACTCCATACAACTGTGACCCGTCAGATTGTCATGTGCTCGTCAATTATCAGTGCACGTCGAAGCATATAAAATCATGTGGTGATCCTAAATTTCCACCATACCTTTCGATATGTTATTCCCCGAAACGCCCCACAAGAAAAGCATCAGTTTCCCATGTTTTTCGTCCCGCAGGATATTAAGTGTAATACATCAGTGCATTCAGCCGTAAACGTGTGTCCGCAGGTGTCATACACAGGATGCCTATTGCTTTGAGCGCTGACAGGCCTTCATTCACCAGTTTGAGCACGTGACCATGTGACGTCAACAATGCCATCATCGTCTATTTTGGAGTTATCGTCATTTCTTTGCGACGATTACCCCTTTCCACTTGGTTGTTAGGATAAAAATAAATTTTAAGAAAAAGGAATATATATAGATTCAATACAGTCCTGCATTTAATGGGTTCGAAAGTTCTCGTTTTAACACAGCACACATACAATGCCTTCTTTCTCTCTCTCTCTCTATCCCCGCTTATTTCGTTATCTCGTCTTTCCCTAATTAAGTTACCTACAGGACCGAGGAAGGGAACGCAACGCAGCTTCACAATGGCACCCTCTGCATGAACGCGGCGTTCGGCGAACGGCTACGCTACAGGCACTACGACGTCCACAGCATCTACGGTTGGAGCCACAGCATGGCAACGCAATGGTAATATATATGTATATAGGTTGTCGCAGCGAGGCAGTCCTAATAAGTTGCTGCAAAAAGCGAGATCTACGGTCACGTGACGATGTAGCGAGATCTGTGTGTGGTGAGAGAAACGCGTTAGCGTTACCTTTAATTACCTCTAATTATCCCCAGTAACCTTGATAGTCAGGAGTAGTCAACATTAGTCGGTGCTTGTAGTATGCGAGAAAATATGGTAAGCTTCACACGAACTGTACATTTTCTTTTCTCTCTCTCTCTCTCTTTTTGCAAGAGCATATCTCCTAATACTAACAGCCTCCATTTTAAATTCTGCTACACTGCCACGAGCTTTACCGATGCACATGTTTTGTAAGCACCACTGTTAAAATGAGTCCACCTTACCGTACTCGCCGCCATGACTAAGTGTCCAGTGGCAATTCCACAGCGAAGAATGATGACACCACCACCACCGCCACCACCACCACCACCGGGTGTTTGAATCAGATTCCATGATTTTTTTTAAGTGTTCGTGTCGTGTAGTCTTTCGCGTCTGTCATCATTTTCACTCGTCACAAGAAACCGCCGCCGCAAAAGCAAACTTTATACCGTCCTCATTCAGGAGTCGATCTTATACTCCTTGAGGGTGAAAGGTATGAGTCATGGGAGAAAGCAAGCACCCTTTAAGTCACCGAACAGGCTTTCAAAATACTTAGTGTGTGTTCCATTGCCTCGGGCGTGCTTTCGCGACTTTGAGTGTTTACATCCATTTCAAGCTGGTGCATAAGTGATGTCTCAGGTACGGCGACTTTGGGCCATGCACGTTCACAGGGCTCTGACCGATCTGATAGGCGACAGGACCCTCGTGATTTCCGAATCGACGTACCCTTCGAGTGGCCGGTTTGCCGGTCACTTCGTTGAGCTGCCAGACTTCGGAGAATGGTCGGGCCTGAGAAAAGCCATTGTGGGTGGGTAGCCGCCGGCACGTGCTGTCCTCAACATAACTGACTCCCCGCTATTTCTTACTTTCTTTTTTTGTTTTCTCGTAGCTGTCCTGGAATTCAACATGTTCGGCATTCCTTATGTAAGTAGAGCATTCGCCTCACGTTGCTTGCCACGCTTTGTGAGTGAAAGTGACACTTTTTTTCTTTCGGAAAACGAAACTATAAAAGCTAGAAAAATAGGGGCAAATACAGGAATTCGCATTTATTTATAAACGCTCACGATATCACAGAGATCGCTTTTGTACGTCTACACAGGTTGGAGTGCCCCTATGTTCGGGCACTAGCTCCACACTCTTGTGCCAGCGATGGATCGAAATTGGCGCCTTCTTTCCAATTGGCCTCGACTTCAGGATGAAGCGATCAAGTGTGAGTACTGCTTTGCAAATCAGACGTGGCACAATAAACCATGAGAATAACACCACCATTCCAGCTTTCTGAAAAGCACACAACGACCTTTACAACTTTAATTGCACACTCACAATATAGCAGTAACCTTACTCAACAATTCTGAGCGCAAAAAACTTCCAGACAAGAGACGAGAACGAACTCGGACGAGCTGAAAGTTTTTGCGCTTAGTATTGTTGAGCATGGTGTACCAACTAGCTCGAACCCTCACGTTGTTAAGTAACACTGACCTGCTCGAATATTCAGAGATTGCGCATGATCTGAGTTTTAGTTATGCCTAATCGATTTTATTTCGCCGTTTCTGTGTGACGCAGGCAGACACGCTTCCCATGACGCCGACAGCCCTTGACGCCGTCTCTATGAGATACAGTCTACTGCCTGTTTTGTACACGCTGTTCTTCAGGGTCAGCCTCAGCGGCGGGGCGGTCGTGAGACCGCTGTTCTTCGAGTAAGTTTCAAACACCTGTTTTCTTTTTGCACGATGTGCCACGTCACATATCACGTTTGAGTGATGCAATAATTTTTTGAACAGTTGGTTGGCCCATCGACGGTGTTCAACTGGTTGCCGTGGGAAACACGAGCTCGTATAACTGGTGCACACGACTGAGGATGCATGGCAAAAAGTGAACACAATTAGCTCTTCGCGTGTACCTCTCCTACCTATGTACTTGAAAAGTGTGTAATAGTTGCATACTTGCAGCACTAAAAGATGTGGCAGAGGCCAGGAGATTAACATAGACGCTTGACGGCAAGCAAAGGACCACGTAAAGAGGGATTAATAAAATTGTCTTAGGCTTTACGTTCAAAGAGAGGGACAGGGCGGTATATACTATTACAGAACAGACGAGGCTATCAGATATTGTAGTTGGCATAATTAGTACAAAAAAAGGAAGAAGTTGGGCAGGTTATGTAGTGCGTAGGGGAGATAGCCGATGACCCATAGAGTTTATGGGCAATAGCGTCGCCAGGGGGAAGGGGGGTATGGGTAGGAAGGATCAACCTCCACCGCCAAAAAACAAAAACAAAAACATTTTGTACTTGTGTACTACATGCACGCACATATACAAACCCACGTACGAGCATACATAAACAAGAATCGGACTCCCCACCCGCCCTCCGTGAAATAAAACTTCTGGCCACGCCCCTGCTTGTGGGGACTGCTCGACGCGTGAGCCATGCGCCGTTAACAACATCGGGGAATTCGAGAGCGTAGAGCGTCGTTACTATCTAGTATAGAATGGGAGGCCAACACTCTAAGAAAAAAAGGTGTCCTTTGACTCTCTCTTTATACATTGCGAGAGTAACATGTGTAGCACTCCCTTTAGAGAGGCAAGTTGACGCTCTTTAGGAGAGTCGTGAATTGACTCTCTTTTGGAGAGTCGTGCGTTCCACGACTCTCCTAAAGAGGGTCAACGTGCCTCTCTAAAGGGAGTGCTACACATATATGACTCTCATATGTATAAAGAGAGAGTCACAGTTCTTAAAGTGAAGAGAACGGAAGCGCAGTCGAGGACAGCAGATAGGTAGTGTAGCAAAATTAAGAAATCTGCAAAATTTGCATTTCCAGACATGCGATGGAGTCAGCTGACGCCTTCGTCCTACTATGGAGGCGATGAAGGCTGTGATGATTGCGATCATAACGCGCACCGTTCACTCGCTCGCACACCTGTGGTTCAAATGGCACTAGTTTCACATAGTCTGACTGCTGTGACACAAGACAGGCATCGCGAAAGCATTTCAAGCTGGCTTGTGCCATACTATTTCAACATGAAAACGCCTGCAAGCCGGTTCACATTTCTTCTATTTGTTTTTCAAGGTTTCCACTGGACAAATCTACCTACACCCTGGACGAGCAATTCATGTGGGGTTCCTCCATCCTATTTTCTCCAATTTTAGACGAGGTAAAATTACTGCATTTCGCTTCCACCATAAGGACGTTGTAATAGCACTGAATGTCATCTGCACTGCATAGCGCTGTCAACCTATAGTAATTACTGTTCGACATTTACTGCTTAAGAGCAGCCCATTCGTACTGATCGCCGAAAATGACATTGGAAACACGTTAACCTTGGCATGCAAATACTGCTAAAAATGAAAATTGAGCTTTACCAAGTTCATTAGTTTCTGTAATGTGGCCGATAAGACGACACGAATCAGTTTTCTGAAAGTACAGCAGGAGCTTCTAAAGAGAGAAAATCTGGTAGCTGCAAATATTCATTTAGTTTATAGTTTGTTTTAAGCGCGCCATGTATTTTCTTTAGTTCTGTGTGACCAACTGGTTATAAATATCTTTCGATAGAGGGCAAGGGAACGTAGTAAAACGAAAATATTTAAAAAGAAATGAGATGACAATTGCTAGTACCGAACCATTTTTTCTTTAGTTAGCCTAGCGACCCATCCACGTGTCACACTTTTTGCAGGATGTTGCTACTCACTCCTACTACCTCCCGCCCGACGTCTGGTTCGACTTCACGTCGGTGAGTACTTCAGAATATGAATATTCTCCATATAGCAGACTTTAGGAGATGTAAAAGTGATTTATTTTTCTGCACAGCTTGATGGATAACTTAATGCATCTAGCAGTTCATAGTGATGGATAAAATAAGCTTGTAACCAAGGGGATTGAGTCAGAATCTTTTTTTTTCAACGTTCCCAACTTTTTTTTTGTTCGTGGCACTCGTGACAATATTGAACTCATATTTACTGGTTACTGGATCTTCGGGTGTATCCTCTGGTCACGTGTTCACATCTTGAGCTTTGGCTGGAACGTTGGCGACGTCGACGTCTCCTTTTCTCACTGAAAGCTGAGTTGGTCAGCTTTTATCTTTTTTTTTTTCTTTTAAACTTTTCGAAGAGTCACTACGTGGTAAATATCATATGGCTCGCTCTATATGTGGTCTTCTCAATTTATTTATTCCTAGGCGCATTACGCATCACGTTTTAAACTGCAACTTTAAAATTACCTCCATCTGTGGTGCGTAAATGGCCGAAATGTTTTGACATGGAAAACTACCGCGTGTAGTTTTCCATTTTGCATGTAGAATAGCCACCCTCCTCGCCTCCCTAACCAGCTGTTGTTTCACTAATGCGGGTCACTGATGTGATAATAATTATACACCTTTAGAAGCAGTGACAAATTCAATCGCACATATCTCCTTTAATAGAAACTTTTGTCGAAGCATTCAGCGCAAACTCCCGTGAGTAATTTAACAGGGCAATTTGACTGGTCGTGTACACCACAAAAACATGTCACTGAAAATGTCGCCGAGGCTTCTCATTAAGGTGCGTAAAACTCACTAAAGTTAGTGACTTTCTGGATACGTTACCAAAGCTGACTCGTCGCTTCGCATGCCCAATTCGGCGCTGGTTGTAGCTCAGTCATTTGCTTCACGCTTCGTCTATGAGCTTCACGATAGTCTTATTATCATCCACAGTGGGTGAAACGTCCTTCCGGTTTTACAGGCAGTTATCAGTTGCGGCATCCACGGATCGCCAAAATTTGCGACGTCATTACGACGTCATCGTGCCGTAACGTCACATGATGACATCACATGATTGCTTTCGCCTTCCAGCCGTCTTAGGTCAGCGCATAAGGGACCCTGTGAGTCTGTAACTCAGTCATTTGATTCACGCTTCGTCTGTGAGCCTTGCTGTAATAACATTATCATCCACAGCCACTGAAACGTCGTTCCGGTTTTACAGGCAGCTATCAGTTACGGTATTAGGAATACGTTTCCTCGAAACAGCATCGTAAGTTCACTGTCATAATTTTGTGTCATAGGCAGATCAGTGTGTCAGTGCGTGACAGGCAAGGGTGATAGACCAAGGTCTTCACTGTAGGAGTCCACTGTTTGTGCAGTTGAAAGCCTACGCATAACAAAATATGCTTTCCTTGTGCCTTTACAGGGATTACGAAAAGACGGATCAATAGAAAAGATGAGCCGCAGCGTGACGGAGAACTCGACGCTACTTGTCCACGTGCGCGGAGGGCAAGTCCTCCCTGTTCAGCCTACGCTGAAAAACACGATGGACAGGTAAGTCCAAGTGACAGCGTACTGTCTTTCGCACATATATTCATGGCAAAGGAATAATTGCCTGGGCAGGTAGTTTACAATATCCAAACTCTATTCGCCTAGCAGCGCCATCGCACTCGCCTATATAGCAGAAGTCGAAGACTATGTAGCACCATTTCCAGGTAATTCAGATTTATTAACTTAAGCGCCAAAATTCAGTGGCGTTCCAGCTAGCAGTTTCTGAAAAACGTGAGACTGACCATAAATGTATTAAGGCCAACGCACTTGCTATCACGTTTCGGGCATGGATATCTCGAATTTCACGCTATGGAGTTAGTATTTGTGCTAAGCTGAGAGGATTGTGATATCGCTTGTGTTCAGTTTCGCGATTGAAGCATAACATCTCAAATTAATGCAATTCTTGTGATTTGTCACGAATTGTGACATCCCTACAACTTTCCATACAAACAACTGCCCTCAAGTTGATGAAAGTTAATGAGTGTTAGTTAATTAATTTCAATGTCACTTTAGCAGCGACAAATTATTTAATCCATCGCCGTGGAGTTTTTCTGTGAAGATGACAGGTACCTTTCTGTCACAGCATTTTTATTTATTAGTTTCTCATGGATCCATTTTTTCACTGTGCGTTGTGCGCTTCGGATGTCACTTTCTTTCAGAACAAAAGTTCCGTATGACCTTTACGTTTATCCCAAAGACGGATTCGCCAGCGGCGAACTCTTTGTAGACGACGGCATATCTCAAGGTAAGTTGAAACTTAAATGGCTGAACATTGACACGGATGGTAATAAGAAAAAAAAAAACGAAAAGGTTAAGTACGAACTCATAGTTCGTGCTTCGAGAAGGCAAGGCATATCTCAAATTGCAACAGCAAGCTGAATGTTGCGGTGAACATGGCATAAATTGCTCGCAAGATATTGAATAATACAAAAATACCGAATAACCAGTCTCACGTGGCCTTCGATTTATCGATCCGTTATTGTCAGGGGAACCAGCTATTGAACTTACCGAATCCAGCATACACTCACATACCTCCTGTCGTAAGGTATTGGCATCACCATCATCACCAACTTACGAGGACTGTCCTTTTGATATACGAGGATAATTTCTTTTACATTGCAGCTCCTGCTTTGGCATTAGGGGTTGTGAGTGTTATGCACTTTATTTCGTAGCATATTCCTTATGTCAGACCCCTGGGGGCAAGATCGCCTGGGGGCGCCATTACGAAAATATGAGAGCACCGTGTCGTAAGCGCAAAAAAAAAAAAAGCTGCTTTGATAGGTGCGATTGTTTTGGGTATCTATTTAGTTAAAAACAAAATAAATAACGGCGACCAAAGCTAGATTTATTCACTAATTTCGTCAACCTACTCAACGAAACCAGCAATAGCAGACACGGTTATCCTTGTTTCTATGCAACTTTATCATTTTTTTTTGCGTTTTATGCATTTACGCAGGCACCGTTGAATCAAACCAGTATGACCTCTTCAGTTTCATTCTCGCCCAGGTAAGGTGGGAGTGTGTTTTCTTTGTCTTTCTTTTTTTTTTTGAAGAAGGTAAGGGGGAGGGGGCTGCGATCGCGCAGTATTATTCTGAGCAGTTCAGTTGTACTCGAGATTAAACTTGCGTACAGCGCAGGAGAAGACGGAGGCACAACGAACCAACAGAGACGAGCGCTCGTCGCTGTCGGTTCTTTGTTCCTTCGTCTTTTCCTGCATTGTACGCAAGTTTATTACGGAATACCAACTAGCCCGTACCGATACCTTGTACTCGAGAGATGCTATCGTTAGTGCAGAACGTGTACTCTGCTTTCAGAACCTCTTGCGCGTGTCGATCAGCCATTTCGGGAACGGGACGAGACAGAATGCGACGGTCAGGAACATTGTGTTCTTTGACGTCGACACTCCACCGTCGAGGGTGACGATGAACAAGAACGGCGTTGCGCAGAACTCGGTAATTCACGACTCTACCAAGAAGGTAAGTGAGAATAACATTTGCTAACCCCCCAGTGGAGTAATTCTGGTATTACGCGCGCAAGAAGATTAGATTAGATTAGATTAGTTTAGATAGATAGATAGATAGATAGATAGATAGATAGATAGATAGATAGATAGATAGATAGATAGATAGATAGATAGATAGATAGATAGATAGATAGATAGATAGATAGACAGACAGACAGACAGACAGACAGACAGACAGACAGACAGACAGACAGACAGACAGACAGATAGATAGATAGATAGATAGATAGATAGATAGATAGATAGATAGATAGATAGATAGATAGATAGATAGATAGATAGATAGATAGATAGATAGATAGATAGATAGATAGATAGATAGATATGGTGACTGATTGGTTTATTGACTGATTGATTGATTGATTTTGGGATGTAAAACATTTCCCGCATCTTTTCAGAGTCTGACAGTCACGGTGAACCTGCAGCTACGGTCGCTCAACAGTATGGCTACAGGAGGCTGTCCTGCAACTCTACTGACGAAGTCGACGGTTCTAATGAGTCCTATCAGTGCCATGCGCAGTTCAGCTGTCAAAGGGCTTGCGCGAGTTCGCGGAACGAAACAAAATAGTTTGTTAAAATACTACCGTGATAGAAATATGGCGCCATCCAACATGAAAAAAAGTTCCATTTCCACCTGGATTATGGCACCTTTCCAGCTGGAAATATTTCCGGTTCGTCATTTCAGCCATATAACACTACACTTCAGCTCGAAGTCGATGATTGTCCAGCGGGAATATGGCTGAATTCCAGCCGAGAACTGACGAAGTTTCAGCTGGATATTCATCCACTTCGAGCTGAATTATCGGACCTGAACTTATTTCCAGCTGGAAAGATTTCCAATTCAGTAATCCAGCTGGAAATGAAACTTCTTCGTCTGGGATCGCGCGCGACTTTATTAACGGTCTGTTGTGACGTGCGAATGCTAGGACGCATGTGAAGGGTTTGGCATGTAATTTAACGTGCTTCAACATGACTCGTCGTCACGGCTGCGCTGCAGTGAAGCACCTTTACGACAATTTGATCTTCATTCAGATTTGGTTAATCCGCTCGCATTATTTTCTTACCTGCTCCCATATTACGGAAACAAAAAGCAAAACAACAACAACGAAACACACAAACAAGCAAAAACAGACGAAAACCTATGACTGAAATTTGAAACCGACGCGCATTGTTTGTGACTTCGTCGTTTGCTCAATATTCAGCTCTCCGAAGGTAGCACAACTCGCGTTCAAGGCAAATACGAACCAAATCGAGGGAACCCATAAAACAACAATTACACATAATACGAAGTCACTACTTTGGATGCTCCTTTCGGAGCGATCCATCAGAACGACGCAACATTGATCAGTATATGGCACGTATTCTAAGCACTCTCTCTCTTGCGACGAAGGAGTTTGTTTGACATACCCTCTACCCGGAATTATCAAGCGTACAACAGCACCACAGCGCCATTTTCTGTTTGCGGAATTGAGAGAAACTTAGCTGTGCCTCAGGTCTGGTAGATTGCCGGAGCGTTTTGCAAGTGGAAACAATGGCCCTCGTTTTTATGTGTGGGTGGAGTTCAAGCTAAGGTAGGAAGAAGGAAATACGCGTGTTACGGTCAAAAAGATCAAAGAAAAAGTGTGTTGCGTGTCGAAGTACACGCGATTTAATGCGTACGCTAGTTACCCGAGTGATGCACATATACATACTTGTCTGTAACTTCACAGCCATAGAAGTGCACGAAGCATACTTCATTTGATTGAATGTTTGTACGCGAATGATGTCGAGTGTTATTTATAGCATACGCCCCAAAGTGCAGATTCACTGTTACGTGTGGTGTGATTTTTGTCGTCTTCATGAATCACCATTTATAAGCTCTTCAGCGGCGTGGGAAATATGTTTGCTCTATTACAGATGAACAGAAGAATTTGTCTCCAATTGAGTGCCTAGTACACTGGAACATATTTTCCCGGCACGGTTAGTTATGAAGTGACGCAATACTGCGGAAGAATAAGTACATCAGAAAGGCTATTAAATGAGCTGTTTTGTACATAAAAAATGAGAAAAGGCTTGTTTTGTTCTTTTTCACCAACAGCAGCTTATAGGTGTAGCGCATCGCACACAACACGAAATACCGATACATAGATCGTAGCCTCCGCGATCAGCTCCGGCAGCACGCCGCACTGATCGCGGAGCCCACGCATATACAAACACACAGCGCTGTGTGTGCATCTGCGTGGCCCTTTCATCCTGCGTAAGATGCGATATACGCTAACTGAATGTACCAAGACCTACGTGCAACCAATGTCTGGGGCGTTAGTCAAAAGTGCGAGTGCGGACCGTACCCTTCTCTTGGTCGCATCGCAGCAGCGGAGCCGCAGTCGCTCGCAAACACTTTCACGGCAGTTCTGAAGTAATCAAGGGTGCGACATTCAATGAACTACGGTTCGAGCTGAGTCGCGACCACGGCGTGTTCCAGCCAGTGGGGACACGGACGAGTGTTTAAAGACTGGTGCTATTTATTATTCGCCCTCACATCACTGCTAACAACAAGCTGTCGTCCACAGTAGCTTAGAAAGTAATGTGTCGCGCTGTTAAGCTCTAGGGCACAGGTTCGATTCCCTGCCACAGCGGTCGTATTTTGAAGGACACTCCCGTACTTATAATTTAGGGCCACGTTAAAGAACTCCAGGCGACTGAGTTTGATCCCGAGTTCTCCACTACGGCGAGCCTCATAATCATATCAGGGTTTTGACACGTAAAATCATGGAACTTAACAAGCAGCCAATAAAAAAGCCACAGAAGTAGAGCACACCGCGCATATGGGAGGGGAAACAAAATCTAGAAGACATGGGAACCATTACACGAGAGGGTGATAATTGTTCAAACTTACCTGGCTTGGTTTCGAGCTTCCGGCCCTAGAACAGTAAGTCGATAACCGATCACTAAGGCAAGGGAGCTGCAGGGGTGACGGCGGGTGGCGGTCATCGCGGATGAGTCGACGTGTGGCCGGTCGCATACCCTTCGGTGGAATAACAAATCATAGCCTCGGGTGAAACGACGCATGTCTCCGAGCTGTAGAGGAGTCTTCCCGGTTCTAAAGCCTGTTTCACATGCGAGCGACTGAGCGGCGGGGCCCGCGGCGATTGAGCGGCGACAGGACGCTCGCACGCGGCTTCGTTTCACATGCACCGCTTTTGCGCGGCGCGCGCCTCTGCGATGCGCAGTGATGGTTGTGGAAAGCGCCCGTTACCCGCGGGTTTCCTTTCTCCGAGTTCGCTTCTTTTGGTGCACTTGGGTTGCGAGTTTCACCAGCCTTCTACTTCGGTGCTCGATTTTCACGCTCCTAAACCTTGAATGACGAAAATGCGCAGTGTATCAGAGTGCAATTAAACAACTTCAGTAGTCACCTTTATTTCTGTTACAGCTTTCTTTTTTTACCACGCAAGTCTTCTTGCACGCTCATACACTTGGCCATGGAAAAGCAAAAAAAGAATTGGTTTTTGTGGTTTTAAGCTTTCAGAGTACTTTCGGTGGCTTTTGCTCTCGAATGCCGCAAGGCGTTGGTGCGCCGTCTGGGCCGGCAACTATTGCAAACCCACAATGTCGTCGTCTGAGGGGCTCGCATTTGTCGTCTTCGGGGTACGTGACCATTGAAAAAAAAAAGAAAACAGTAAACTATTCGAACGTGCTGTGTCAGAGTAGCAAAAAAAAAAAAAAACTGAAACATGCGACCAACAAGTGCGCAGTGCCGTAGGGTCCCCCTGTACGGACCTGTGTTGGTGCCACGATTCTATAAAGATACAAAAGAACAAAATGACACGTGCAAACGATTTGTCTGCTTTGATGGAAGCGCAGTAGAGAACAACAAAACGAAAAGAAAGGCGTTTCTACACTGCCAGCTCGTTACAGCGAATGTCGTCTGCTAGGAAACCGAGTTCCTCCTGGCGCACGCGCCCGCTCCTCGACTCCGCCCCTGCAATCACGTGCTCCCCACGTCACTGCTCTCCCATTGGGTGACCTTGGGCAGCCGCTCTGCCGCTAGCGAATTTTTCCAACTCCGGCGATCTCGATCGCGCGTCCACTGGTCGCTCTAAAAAACCTGTTTTTGGGCTTCCGCGACGGCAGCCTCTCCGCTCTTGGAGCAAAATCGCTGCATGTGAAACAGGCTTAAGAAAGGAGGGGGAAGGACGTGCCAGTCGCTGAGTCTCACAAGGGTAATATTTACGAAATCGCGAGTTGCAGACTAGTAAAAAAAAGCTCTTATATACAAATAGAGTTCACCAGATGAATGAAAATAACACGCTCCATTATTTAAGGCATGTACCGGGGCAGACATCTTGGGAGTGCTGGATGCAAAAACGTAGCTATCTCTACCATAAGGTTCTGGTGTGTGTTTGTATGTGTGTGGGGGGGTGGGGGGTGGGAGGGGGTGAAGGATAGACAGAGAAGGAAAGGTGGAAGCCGAGCTCCATTCCAGTAGTGTACTAAAATTCTAGAACATATTCAGCGGGTAATTCGAGCGCATTTCGTTAGCCACACTCTCGCGGGCTGTTGACACGGTTCCCGTAATATTACAGAAAACAATAGTACAACGAGAATGATTGAGAGCAGAGTCGTGTGAGTGTTTCTTTTCTTTTTTTTTTATTCGGAAGGTTGCCCTTAGGCGCAGTACAGCTAACGACACAAGGCAAGGGGAGTCACAAGTATAGGAATATATACTGTTTATTTCGTGCATAAAGTCCAACAAAGATCGCTCTTGAGAGCAAGAAGTTCCCGCACCGGCATGCCGTAACGTCAAGAATTTTGGCGACATCCTTTATGGCCCGGTCCATCTTTTATCGGTGAAGGCAAACAACACTGCGCCTATTAAAGAATGGAAACTAAAGTCTGCGAGCGTCGAGAACATTTACTGTGGCTAGACAGACCATTCCGAAAAAAAAAAAAAGGCGGACAACTCGATTATTAAGGGCAAACTAAACAGAAAAACGATATTTCTCATGTTAGTAAATTACTCTTTCGCAATTCAAAAATCACCATGCTTGCTCCGAGAAGACGCTTGGTAAGCGTGAAAACGCGCAGAAATAAAATGCGGGTGGCGACGCCACCTTGAAATTTCCGCACCAAACGTCGTGACGTCATATTTTTTGACGGCATCCGTCTCACGTAGTTCTTAACCAGTAAAAATGAAGTACATTGTCCTCTGAAGGGGCCATAGTCTTAACATGCCACGCTTCAGAAAATTTCATTGAGCCAATGTCGCCAAAATGTCGAGCCAATGTCGCAAAAAAAAAAAGAAACGCCTTGAAATCCGTGACGATACGTGCGGTGATTTCGGTGCGCATTTCAAAAATGAGACTTTGTCTATTGATAAACCTATGATGGTGGAATCGACGACATTAGAGTTCCCAGAGCACAATTTATCAATCTAAACAGATTCATTGTTTCCCTTTACAGTCCCTTTAAGGCGAAAGCCTTCGGTGCCTCATCAAACGCGAAAATTGACCATCGGCGTCGGTGTCAACACGGGTGATGCAAAAATTATCATCACGTGATGACGACACCAGAAGACGTCATCATGGCGTCACAGTTAACCAAAATCAGTGATGTCACATGATGACGTCATCAAGTGACATAGTCGCTTGGTCAAAGGTGGGCCGATTACGGAGGCAGTGCAAAACCAGGTCAGGTGCAGAAAGCTCGCAGTGACTCCGATCCCGGAGGCTGTGCAGAACCACGTTAGGTGCAGAAGGCTTTCGGAGAGGGACGGGGCAGGATCAATGCACAGACTGAGAAGAAAGACTGTTTTCGCCTTCAAGTTACCTCAGGCGAATGCATAAGGGTCCCTGTGAGTTTTTGGATTGAGATGGAATGAAGACAACATTGGTGTTATAACAGCCGATAGCCAGCGTTAGCCAACACTCGCAATAATTTAACCATCCTTAGCCAACATTAACCACCATTTAGTCAGAGCTAGCCATATTTGACCGGCGCTAACGTGTTTTGGTAATGGCGCAAGCAGATACGGTGGTTGAAGTCACGCGACTTAGTGAGGCGCTCTGTTTAGACTGCACTGCCTTCAGGATCGCCACATTTTCGTCACAAGTGAGACACCGTACCCACTTATCTAAAACAGGGCGAACGAGGCCGAAAAAATCACAGCATATCCACGGAGTGAATGATGATGAGTGGGCGAAGCTGCGGAGGTTCATCGGTAAACCGTGAATCTTCCGTGAATTCTGCCCAGTACATCATCACCGACGTGAGATCGGGCGCGTTTATACTAAAGGTTCGATGAGTTATGACGACTTGCAGCGCACTTTAATTTTACATGTACGCTGTGAATTTTCATTGTTTAGAAAACCATTGCTTAGAAAACATCTGGCGTCTTTCGTTAAGCAGCTGGCGTCTTTTCGTTTTGCTTTAGAAATATCTGGCGTTCTTTCGTTTTGCTTTTACAAAACATCTGGCGTCTTTTGTTGGTTTATTTCATCAATCAACGGCGTTTTGAACAAAATTTTTATTGTTTAATCACGCACAGGAGAAATCTCACCAGGCACTACCTTGGAGGTAAAGAATGGCTGCTAATGGGAATGAGAGACAGAAGAAGTCGGCTTTTAGCTAACGCTGCGAATTTTTTATTGTTCAACAACGCACAGGAAAAATCTCCCACCGGCACCACCTTGCAGGTCAAAGCGTAAGACTGGTTACATACTACGCTACGAGGGACGAACGGGTGCCGCTATAAGGAGCTTCGCCCCTAAAAGCACATTGCCTTCAGAAATGGCTCAATATCAGCGACGTCAAACTGGCATGCCGGTGCTGGAACTTGAAAGAATAATACTTTAAGGTTGAAACACACTTATTACCCACGTATTCAAAAACAATCCTCAACTCAATTCCTTCTTTTACTTCACCGAGTGGAGCACAGCGCTGCTCGTTGACCAAAGGAAGCCGGTAAAGATGCCTTGCACGTGACGTCAGACACAAAGCGTCCCACCGTACTGGTTCTCCAATATGGCGGCTCATATTCATATTCAATGCCGCGATCAACATGCTTCAATGTCACCCAGACGCAGTGGGGACGCTGATGGATTGTGTACGACAACTTACAGCAGAAAGATCAAGCCTGACCACTGCAGCTGCAAGTTTCCGACAATTCTGGTCCTCCAACATGGCCGCGAAGGTGACGTCAGTGCAAGCAATCTATACGCTTCTCAAGAATTGCCGTGGTGCGCCTGAGAAGCGTAGTGGACACTTCTGTCAATGGGCGGCGCTGCCATCGATATTCTCGAGTCAAGGTGAAGTGCTGAGTGGAGGAGTATTCTAGAATACAGGGTTTAGCGTTTCTCCCTATAAGGTCCGGTTAGGGAAAAACGTCAGCCAATCGTGATGGCGGTTGAGACGGTTCAGGAGCAATTTAAAGAACTCCGAGCTGTCGATAACAACGGCCCTGGCATCATTCAACGGCGCAGGCTTATTGATGCCCATATCCGCCGCCGAAATCCGAAGAGGGCGCTGCGGTTGTCTTGTCGGTCGTGTCTCGCGCCTTGGCGGACATGAGCGAGCGGATGGCGCGCGCTCGGAGCTCCAGCTCCAAAATCTCCATCTGGGCCGCAGTGCACATGCTTGAGATGTCGCGGTACTCCTGCGGAAGAGAAAGGAAGGGCCACAGTATAGAAATCACCTGTTATGCACTACGAACGTTTATATCTCTAACATGGATTTTTCTTAGTCATAATTGAAATGACAGTTAAGAGAAGTTGCCATCCGTATTCCTGTATCCTCCTCAGCGTGTCTTTCTCAAAATGAAAAAATTGCCATACACCCGAAAGTAGCAATGAAGAGAGAAAGAGAGAGAGAGAGAGAAAGAGAGAATGTAGGAATGGCCGGGAGGTCGACTAGACTTTGTCTTATTTGTTACCCTACGCGTGGCAGGTAAAAGAGAAAGAAAACATGAGTGCAGATTCAGAATACACATGCACAGTGCGTAACTACGCACGAGCACTTCAATGAGTTGCTTTAAAGTATTCAAAGGGGATGCTAATAAAGTTAACCACCACCACCTTCTTCTTCATCATCACCATCAGCATCGAGATGAGGTGGAGCGTTGAATGGAGGGACATTGAAGCAGAATGCGGGGTTCGGACTCGAAACTCATTCCGAGTCTGAGTGAGTCGACTCGTGAGTCAGTTGGTCGACCCAGCGGAAAACTGGTTCTGCGTAAATCCTCAAGCGCGCATAGAAGAAGGTTGCGGAATAACTGTCGTCCGGATTGTCCTCCAGAGCCCGCGCACTGGTAATTTCCTGGTTAGTTCGGATAGTACAGAGCGACCAACGCGGAGAAGCGTTGGCGACAGTTTCAATTAAAGGACGAACGTTTCTGGGAAGCTTGCTTTCATTAAGATGCTGCATGGTGTTCAGTTTTCTTCGAAACTTCGAGCGACCGTCAGGTGGAAAACAGTTTTCCGTTTCGCGATAGTTTCTCCGCTTTTCTGACGTATTACGTGCGCTTCGGTGACGGCTGAAGTGTGCCGAAGACAGAGTTGCCAGATGTCGCCTGACTAACAAGCAAATAATCACCCAAGAAGAAGCCCCCCAGAATGGCGGTACGTTTGGGAGGGAGCCAAAAAGAAGCGGCAGTTTATTAAATTTTTTCACTCATGAAAATATTTTAATTATAATAAAAACGTCGCTTAAATACGAATGGACGGCAGAAAAGTAACATTAATCATTTTGTACAGCGGAAATATTCGCAACTATGAGTAAAAGCACGTATTTTGTTTTTAACATAGTCTCCAGGGTAAATAGTCTCCAGTAGAGTTGTTTGACTTCCCCAACGTATGCTTGCTTTCAATGCTCATCGATACAAAGTCAACAACAAACGCGCTATTAGTGAACGTGACGAGCAATTAAATAACTATATTTGCAGGAAAAAAAGAACAACGAACAAGCCCCAAAAAACGTGACAAGCGAATAAAAAGTTCCACAAGGGACTCGGTGAAAAAAAATCCAAAATCCGCTTATTGTAAGTGGAATTAGGAACTCTGGCCGGAAAGTATACGTGTGTTTTTCAAGCAGTGACATCAGCCACTGAAGGGTATTAGCCTTGATCACTCGATTGATTGATTGATTGACGGCGTTATATTCCTTACGATGACAGGGACTGAACAGAACCTCTAATATCAGTTGCATCCATTAGCATCGCTAACAGCGATCGAAGACTGTAAAATATTAGGGACGTACGAATAATCGTTCCTGTTCCCGAATCGAATTCGAATCAAACAGGGCCAGAAGGGAACGGAATCGAATCGAATGTCGAATACCTTTCGAATAGTTCTCTAGTATTTAACAAACGCTCTTACTGTTATTTTTAGCATTAAAAGCAGAACTAGAGCCCCAGGAAAAAAAAAAGGCAGATTCTTCGCGTATATAGAATTCTTCAGAGAGTGCGACTGATCGTTGTATAGATGGTAAAGTCGGGCTCCGCGCTGTAGTCTGCTGCATTACGGTAAGCATCCAAATTTTACGACTGTACTATGTGCCCATGGAAAAGAAACTTATGGCGCTTTCGCGAAGATTCTGCGCTTAATAGAGAGTGGATGACATTTTAAAATATTTGTAGAGCACTCGAAAGCTGTTCGTACTTGCGAATAGCGGCCAGTTGATTCCAAGACCGAATCGAATAGGACTCTATTCGATCCGATATTGGAAATGTTCGAAATATTCGCGTACACCAATAAAGTGACATTGTACCGCTGTTAATGCATTCGCTTATTTCCGCCCAGGCTGGGCACCAACGCCTTACCTGTTCGATGCTGCTGTTTTTCTGCGCTCTCTCAGACACGATGCCTTGAAGACGGTGCTCACTGGAAAAAAAATAGAGAGAGAGACTGAATTAGACGGAACAGCCGGAAGGTCTGTCTGAAGAGGAATTACTGACCAACTAACCAGTACAAATGAGCACAAAAGCACACACACACACACACTCTCTAAAAAAAAGAGAGTCATTTGACTCCTTTCGGGTAGTCCTGACTTGCCATGTATATGACTCTCTTTGGGGGTCATTGTACTCTCTTCGGAGAGTCGCGTGACTCACAAGAGAGTTAACATGCCTCTTTAAAGAGAGTCATATTCGTGACAAGCCAGGACTACCCGAAAGGAGTCACACATACTCTTTTTTTTCTCTTAGGGTGCACATTAGATCTGTATTTGAGGACTTCAAGGATCTCAAGCGATCAAGCGTTTGAAAGATTTCAAGCGATCCTGCAGCTGTATATCTACTGAGACGAAAACGAAGAAGATGGCTTTCGCCTTCGAGTCGTCTTAAACGATTGCATAGGGACCCTGTGAGGGTGTTTCGTTGTTGTTGTCGCGCAGGTCAGACTACTGCTTGGCTTTCTCGCCTGACTGCACCCAGATGACGTTCAGATAACAGGGTTGCTTGTCGAAGTCCCCGCTAAAGGGTCCGTCATTAACGAATGAAAGCAAATAAGGGAACCACTCGTGACAGGACAGCCATGAGAAAGAGAGAGAGAGAAAGAAAGAGAGCAAGAAAAATCAAACGTAACACAAGAAGATAAGGGACCAGTGAGGGCCAAGCGAAGAAGCCATTTAGAAAGGGCAGAACAGGAGAATGACAGCGAGAAGAGAGGAGAAAAGGACGGAGTCCTGCGGAGGGACGAGGACCAGAGCGGACACCCGAACGCGGCAAAGTCACGGGGACGAAAATTTCGCTAATCGTCGGCAGGGGAAGCCGCACTGGCAATGGAAACGCACGCGTACCCATGGCCTGCATTGCGCGGCGTTACGGTTGTGAAGGGGAGAACAAATCCGTACACGAAAAAGAAAAAGGAACAATTGAACGAAGTAACGGGCGAAAAACGGGATGAGGACTGCGGGGGAATAGAGGAGGGCAGGCTGGTGATCAGATGCTGAACTCAAAACGACTCGACGTCTCGAGGGGGCGTTGAAGAGACGGGGCCGTTAGGACGTGTGTGGGAAAGAGAGCTAGGGAAAAGGGGGGGGGGGGGTGGACTGTAGTGGTTCGGGAACAGCGAAGATGTGCGTGCGTGCGATCGTGGCGCAATGCGCACTGACGTACCTTTCGGTTTCACGCACGCACGAGAGATGGGAAGGTTTGCGAGGTGACGCGCGCTTGAGAACTAAAGCGGCGGGAAAGTACATAACGCAGGTATATCGCCAGTTTCAGCGCGGGCACGCAGAAATAGGGGAGCGTGGAAAGGGTGGGGGTGGCGTAGGGGAGGATGAGGAGATGGAGGAGGTGTTGGTTTAGAGCTCCTCGATTGCGAAATGAGGGCAGGAAAAAGACGGAGGTGTTTAGAAGGCGTGCTGGAGGAGGAAAAGGAGGTGGAGGAGTAGTGTACAGAGAGCCGCATCGCCAAAACTACCGGGGAAACATTTTTGCCGCGCTTACACTCCGTAATGAGCGTTTATGATATACAGTGGAACGGGTCTGCTCTCGCGCCCACGACTGCGAGGAAAGAAGTTTCGGTAAAGTACAACGGGTGCCAGAGACGTAAGGGTTGGCAAAGGGAGAAGGGGGGTCGGATTCGGTGCGCAGTCAGGGAAAAACGCGTACAAGCGTACTCCGGAGTTGGGGGGGTAGGGAGGGGGGTTGAGGCAGGTTGGCATCGCGAGTACGTTGAAAGCCTGGGAATGCGAAAAAGTTAGTCTGTTTGGGTCTTTACGGTTTTTCGACCAGTCTTTCGTTCCTTATACGGCGTTTGTACACCGGCGCGGCGACGACTGGCTAATTTAGCCGGCGGACGCGAAAAGAGCGCTTGCGTCTGCGTTAGCTCTCTCTATGTGCGTGTGTTTGTGTGTGTGTGCGCGCGCGCGGAGCGAAATTCGAGCTCGCTCGGGCTCTCTCTTAATTGTCGAGCCGAAATTAGGCGATGCGCGCACTGCGGAAAAGAACGCCGCCAACCGACAGACGTACAAACGAACGAACGAACGAAGTCACGCACATTCTCCGCGAAAAGTCGTTGCAGCATCGGAGGAGAACACTTAGCCTCGCTTCGGTGGGCCTCACGGCGCTCTTTTGGAGTCGAGGAAAAGAAACTCCTCGGTGCCGACTAAATCAGCGAGCCGACGGTGGCTGCCTAAGAGGAAAACGTTTTTATAGGCATAATCGACGCCTGCCTCAGCTTCTCTCTCGCTCTCGGTCTCACTCGCGCGCTCTCTATCAAAATTGCCGCCGCCAGAGCCACTTAAAAGGGGAGGTGTTCGGCGAGGAAATTAGAGACGCTGCGAGATTAGGTAATAAACCTACCGCACACTGCGTGGCCGAACTGGTTCTCTCTGCTTTATTATGGAATGCGGCGGCAACTCCGCGTAGCTGCCACGGGCAGCTGGCTCGATCGTGAAGTGAATGTTTCGGAAAGAAGTGCGAGTGCTCGAAAAGGAGAATACGAATAGAATTGTCTTTTGTTTGCAAGCGGAATCGTGCGAACCAAAAATATTAACGATCGAATTATTCCAACTATTCAATTACACGCAAATACACGAGGTTTTAATGACGGCTAGATTGTGATTGTGAAAGTGATGCATACTTTTAAAGCTCCTCGGCCGCTTTCATCAGAAGTGACGTTGCATTGTCAAAAAGGATCTTTCTTTTCTTTTTAAGGGCACTTCCATACAGAGCTCATGTTTACTCGAGAAGCTGATAAACGTTTGACATTCGAACGAATGTTTCAATCTTGTATTTTTGTTGCATTGATGTCTGGCTTGATTACAATATTACACTACTCGAATTCCAACAAACATTTTCACAAGTCAGTACAATTGTGAAACTTTTTATACGCGCACGCTGGAGGTGGCCGAAAACAAGAAAAAGAAAGAAAGAAAGAAAGAAAGAAGAGAAAGAAAGAAGAAAGAAAGAAAGAAAGAAAGAAAGAAAGAAAGAAAGAAAGAAAGAAAAAAAGGAGACTGGTACGTGCCTAAACATGACACATAACCTATCAAAAAAAAAAGAAAAAAAAAACAGAACTAAACCTTTCGTAACCCCTGCTCTTTTTTTGTACAGGGCTTTCGTGCGAAAGCAGAAATGTTGTTTTAAGTGCGAATGCACTTTATAAGCGACCCTGAATCCGCCGTCCCATAGCAACGGCGCGAGGAGCGGCGAGGAGCGTCTGTAGCAACGGCGCAGCGACGTCACACCCCACGTGACTGCGCGCGCTCCGCCCTCCGCTCCGTGGCTGCGCGCGCCCCGCGCATTGCCTGTGGTGATGAAGGCCGGCGGCGAGACGCCGAACGATAGCGTGCGAAGCGAGCCGAGCCCCCCGAAGCCGATCTGGCGCGGGGGCGCGATGCGTGAGCGAGCGCGGGCCCTCGAATTCGATCGGCCGGACGCGCGCTTCAAGCGAGACTTCCTGGACCGCAGCTTCGGTCACAGCTGCGCGGTGTGCGATCGACTGTGGTTCGACAACAACCTGAGCCCCATCTCGGGCGTGCGCAACGCCGCCAACAAGTTGAACGCGTTGCGGGTTCTTTGGAACGAGTTCGGAAGACAGATCACCATCATCAGTAAAAGTGCTTTGCACTTAAAAACGGCCAGACCTCCGTGGGTCGGCTGGCGCGTGCTCTCTCGCTGCCGTCTCCTTCGCTCGGCTCTGCAGTTTAGTCGCGCGCGCCCCCTCATAGCATCACCCCGTGCTTCGCACTTCCTCATACTCCCCTTCGGGGAAATGCGGGTTTTTTTCTTTTACTAAACGTTTTTCTAGTTTGTAAGTGCTGTCTTTTTATTTAAATGTCAAAGCTTACAGCTAATCGGCATAAAGGCAATATTTCAGCAGTGTCACGAGCATAGGTCGGCAAACTCACTCATGAGTCGACTCACTCAGAATCACTCAGACTCAGATACAGCCGTGAGTCTGAGCCTGTGTGAGTCCTAGTGAGTAATATTTTGGCGAGTCTGAGTCCGAGTGAGCTCTAAGGGCAAAATATATTTCATGAGTGAGTCTGAGCGGGCTCCGCATTTTTTGCCGACCTATGATCACGAGTGTATAGGCCTTTGTTCACACAGCGTTTAATAAAACTAAATCAACGCTTACTTGTCGGATACAATACTCATGAGTCGTTGTTGAATGATACTAAATAGTACCGTGTTGTTTCGTGGCCCTGATTGAAAGCGATGAGCGCAAGTCCTTTGAACGAAAAGAAAAGAGAGAGAGAAAACATAGACGGATGTATTCACCCCTGAAGTGTCATTAAACCGACGATAGTTACGGGAGAAATTTAAAATTTTCGTGTGAAACGGTGTAACTGTTCTTTTTATTTAGCGCACAGTCGTGAAAGAAGAATAGTAAACGAGTGTGTAGTGATGAGAAATTGTTGGACAGCGAGTGTCGCCGAAGTTAACATTTCGACAAAAGAACTTGTCTTCGGGCAACTGGGCAACTCCCCTTGGCGAAACGTTCGCTCCAGCGGCATTCTCTGTTGAGCAACTTCACATCACTTAACTCTTTCGTCACCGTGAGAAAATGGTAATTTTCACAGGTCTCGGGAACAAATTTTTTTTTGTCAGTTTAGAAAGTACTCTAGCACGCATTGTAGCATACCAAATTATGCATAACGAAATGCTCTTTCCAAAAAATATAAGTTGTAGAGCAAGAAAAATGCTATCAAACATATCAAAATTTGAAAGTGTGTAATTTTTTGTTGCCAGTTGATAAACACAACAATGAAAAATACTATATCTACAGAAACATTCAGAACAAAGAAAATTCAGAACATACAATATCATAAAAAATAATAAATGCTCAATACAATGCTGCTATTAACATACACACAGACACAAAAAAAAAACCGAAACGAAGTATCGCTTCATTGCTCGTGCCATGCGGTGAAGCATCTCCTGGTTTTAGTGAGAGACAGACACGCTCGTGCACTTTCTGAAGCGATGGAAGCCCTACGCCA
The DNA here is from genome assembly GCF_013339695.2 of Rhipicephalus sanguineus. Lineage (NCBI taxonomy): Eukaryota > Metazoa > Arthropoda > Arachnida > Ixodida > Ixodidae > Rhipicephalus > Rhipicephalus sanguineus. Next base: position 44,876,722 of record NC_051184.2, on the reverse strand, counting down.
ACGACGACGTGCCCGAGATATACGAGAGGTACGAAAGCTTGGCTTAAGCGCGAGTTTCTGTCTCCGGAGTTTGGAAATCCGTGTCGTGTCTGGGTTTGTCTGTGGTTTAACTCGAACCTCTGCATGCACTGAGAATCAACGTAGAAACAACCTAGCATCACCTAACTAAAGCATAGCAGCGACCTAGAAGCAACCCAGAAACAACCTGTATTACCTAGCTAAGGCCCACAAACAACCTAAAAGCAACCAGATTAGTCTTCACGTTTCGTCCTGTTTCGCTGTTTCAAGCCTTGCGCGGCTTAGTGCAAGCTTCGCCAATTTTTTAAGGTCTGTTTTATTCTGTTAATTGTTCTAAGACACAAAGAGACCTCAAACACGTATCGGTACCGGCGTACTACTGGCGTCACAGAATGTGGCCTGACATGCCGCGTTAGCCTACATTTTTTACTGGTGACGTGTACTTTGTCGGGCTCGACAGTAATCTCGTTAGTCAGGAACAAGGATAAGAACTGAATTCGCCGTGAATTTTCTCCGCAAGTGGAGTAGGCTTCGCTATCGTTACCTAGAAATGCGGTAAGAAATGGAGCAAGTGCGTTAGAAATGCAGTAGGTGCAAGCAGCGTGCGTAACTACTTTTTAACATCTTCAATAACCACCGAAAATAAGTGCACGCTTCTAAGACGTTGGCCCGACGGCCCATGGCGTAAGAAGAGGAGAAAATGAACTTATAGTCCATAAAACAACAGCCGGAGCCAAGTTCTAAGAACCAATATTTAAATCGTTTCCGTAGACAGCCCGTCCTTTATTCCCCTTTCATTCAGTAGTGTTTAACTCCCGATACCCTTTTTTTGCTCAGCGGAACACCTCTAACCTGTGTTCACGCCGGCATTCGCAAGGTATTTCATGTTAGTGCTACCTGGAAAGCTGGTTTCACGGCACAATTAGCCTGCTTGAGGAGAAGCCAACATAAGAAAAAGATCGACAGAATAAATTTTTCTGTTTTTTTGATAGGGCGAGAAGACGAGGTAGAAAGAGAGCGGTGGTCAAGTCGTTATAGGGGTATAGCGCCCACCTGCAACGCGGGAGGCACTGGGTTCGAGTGCCAGCACCACTGGGGACCCATCGGTTCTTTTAATGGGGTACCCCGGCCTGGCACTCGGTGTTGTGGGTACTCAGTATCTCGAGAAGGCGGTATCTCCTTTCCGCTCCCTTATTTCACTCCACTTCCCCCAACGACGTTACACCGGGCTGCCTTGCGTGTTACAGAAATTAGGGTCTCTCCTCCCCTCAAGACACTGCTACTAAAGGTCAGGCAGGCACTGAACAGCGTCCGTCCAGTCTGGTTTGTCTTCTTCCGCTACTTTCTGCAATGAGGTCTCATCAACGAGCTCAAGTACAAGTCGAATAATTAAAATGTTCTCTGTTCGCACGAGTTCGAGCCGCAATATAGCCGCGTTCAGCCGGAGAAGACGCTGCGGGTAGGTGCCCTAGCCAAGAGATGGCGCTAGGTGACTGCGCCTTGCAGGTGCTCACTCATAAATCGTGCGCCTGCCATTTTTAAGTACGTCGCTGCTTCCGAAATTAATTTTCAGTGAGGGGCTTCGAGGTGCCGGAGTTGTGCACCTTCTACATGTTGTAGAATGTATGCAGCATTTCAAAGAAAGGACAGAATCGAAAGCTGCGTGTTATCACCAGAAGGAACAAAGAAAAAAAAAAACATTTTTAAAAGACTGCTCTGAAACGGCTGTTAAGTAAACATTCTTTGCCATTGTTTATATAATGGAGGGTAAGTTTCATGTTCTTTATTATAGTAAGAAAGTGAATTGAAATCCACTCAGACGTTGTTAACTGCACTCATATGTGGTTCAGCGTCTCAGCAGGCGAGGTGTCGTGCTGCTAAGCAGGAGGACGCAGGTTCGGTTCCCAGCCGAGGCGGCCGCATTTCGATGGGGGCGAAATGCAAGAAGACCCGTGTGCTTCAATTTAGCTGCACGTTAAGGAACCCCAGGTCGTTGAAGTTAACACGGAGTCCTGCACTATACGGCGTGCCTCGTAATTACATTGTGTTCTTGGCACATAACACCGCAGCAGAATTCAATGCAAATGCGTCAGTAAAAAAAAAAAGGCAATACGCTATCCCATCCTCTCCCCCAACCCCCACTTTCAAAGCGCCAAACAAAGCCCGGCAATATCGAGAACTCTTACAAAGCAACGCGGCCCAAATACGACAAGAGGTTTTCAAAATGTGTGACGTCACACGTTACGGCACTGAAATTATGGCGCGAAATTAAAAAGAGGGATACGAGCAGCCGTTGCTATGTTGCAGCAGTTAAGCGTTATTTTTTTTTCTTCGGCGCATTAGTGAAAATATGGTTTAGAAAGAAATGCATATTTAACTGATTCGTTAAGGCCTTTTAGTGTGCGTATAATTAAACTAATAAAAAATTCGACAGATCCCACGTACCGTGGGAGTCGATGTTATGCGAAGCATGCGGTGGGTAGGTGACTGTGGCGTAACTTTTTTTATTGAGCGACACGTTACAAAATGACGCTAAATATTTGTATAAATTTTATACGCACACATATATATGTTGAAGAGCCGCATATGTGTTATATATCCAGTTGTTTACGGTTGGGTAACGTGGGTACTACTAACACCAGAAGCGGTAAGCTGATATGTAGTGCCTATACGTGTCCCGAGAACGCACGCCCGTTTCACGAACCCGTGTGCATGTGTGCAAGAAGTTCTTGACAGTTCTTGAAGAAGGGCATCATCATCGTGATCAGTGAGCACCAGCAGCTGGTCATGACTTGTTATCGGATCCGGTTGTGATCGCGGTGACGAGGGGTCCATGTGTAGTGAGGTATGAGGTATAGTACAGCTGTTGAAGATCCTGGATGCCTCGGTCATTTCGTCGACAAATTGTCTGTCGATAGAGCCTGCGACATGTCGGAATCTGAAGTCACCCTTCGCCGTTGGTGAGGTATAGGACATCGAGGCTAGTAGGCCTGGATAGTGCTACGTAGACCAACATCAGTGGATGGTGTTTGTCGTATTCGTAGACTACCTGGGCGTATGTGCCCTACGTAGCCTAGTCTACAAAGCGGCTGTCAGTCAATCTGGCATCATCCTCGGTCAGCATGAGGCCATCGCCCAGCCTCGTAAGAAATGAATAGGACACTGCGTCGTTTTGGTGGACGAAGTGCACTGTACGGTGCGGTGATGTGGATATCATACGTAACTTTCGTTAATGTATCCCTCCGGGGTCGAGCAATGCTGCAATATAGCTTGCTGAATCATAGGAATACAAACGTAATGTTTATTAGACTGCTATAAAAGCAGAACCAACACTGGAACTACAGACGTTAATCTGATATGACGCCTGTATCGTAGGAGTACACATCTTAGGAGCATCATGTAGTGTTTATTGCTTTCTTGTAAAATTAGATAGCCAGCATCACAGCCACAATTGACGTTGCACTGATATTACGCCTGTGTAGGCTGTTTTTCCAAACGAGTTTATAGACCTGCCGTGGCTCAGTGGTAGAATACCTGATTGCCACGCAGAATGCTTGGGTTCGATTCCTGCTGGGATCCTAATTTCCATTCTTTCCATTCTTTGATCAACGCTGCCGATGCTGGTTTTCCTTAACGCTCTAGTATTTAAGTAGTTACCAATGTCTGTTCTCGCCGTTCCTGGGTAGATATAAACTGTCAATCACCTGTGGCGCATACCCGTACACCACGGCCCGTGGTAAACGGGTATGTGCCAAACGTGTCTAGTGGAAGGGGTTTGAGGACGTACGCGACAGGATTTTAACGTTATTCATGCCATGACCCGCAATCATATTCGTAAAATCCTCTTACCCTTCCATGCAAATTTTGGTCTACACCAAGGGGAGGAGGCGATCATGAGAGCACCCAGACGTTGGCGGCTAGATAGATAGATAGATAGATAGATACGTAGATAGAAACGCTCAAAGTGCCAGAGGTTCGCTAAGAAATGCTTCGCATTTAATAACTGCTGGGGTTTTACGAGCCAGAACCAGGATGTGATTACGAAACACGCCTTAGTAGGCGGATCCACCTAGAGGTCTATAACGTGCACCTAAATCAAAGTACATGGGCGTTTTCGCATTTAGCCCCATCAAGACGCGGCCACCGTGGCCGGGAGTCGAACCCACGTTCTTGAGCTTAGTGTACGTATAGAATTGCTCACCTCGAAGGATGGGGTCCGGTGTCGTCATTGGAATTCGACGTCCACAGTTTGACGAGTGGATCTGCCAAATGATAAAGAAAAGGAAGAATTCAGCGACCCCTGAAAAAGTGCTATTCGAAGGTCTGGCGGTGAGCAAACAATACGCGGAACTCCAAGCCACGTGACTCGAAGTTTGCGAAGGTCCGCAAAACGCATGAACGCAAGGATCAGTTAATAATAATAAAAAAGTAGTTATGAGAATATGCAGCCAAGTTACGAGTACTTCGCGGACAATCGAGGCTCGTTAATGCATTACAAGCTAGCGATATGGGCTAGCTGGACAATTCAATGAGTGATGGTTATTGCGCTTGAAGCGCAACGTTGCATTCTAGCAGTTCTAGGAAGCGTAATTGCGATGCAGGTCACTGAATTATAATAAAATGTCAAAAATCTGCAATCGAAAAAAGAAGCACGAAGCTTTTTACATGTCATAGTTTTGCATCAGAAGCAGCTACACGCTTCTGTAGAAGTGAATCTGTTGAGGCGTCCAAAGCTTACAAATATGATAAGCGACATTTGAGCTTATGTGAAATTGTTGCAATGAATACTGAGTTTTGCAAATGCCCTATTCCCACATACATAAGGATGATGTATATTAAAAATTTTATCCGTTTGATACGCCTCAGTGTGTTTAAAATGGCACACAATCTAGTTTAAAAGGAAAGAAGACTACAACATCATATAGTAATTAATTCAAGTCATACAGAAAACTAACAAATAGGAATACAGTAAATGGAAGTTAAACGGAATGCAAAGAAAGGAGGAAGAGGAATAATATTAAACAATATTTAAAGAACATAAAAAACAAGACGAAACATTACAACAAACATGTTAGTTTGTGTATAAACTTCTGACTTTCACTGATGCAGACAACGTCACGAGGGAAACAGTTCCACATTATCATGACAACCCTCCCCCCCCCCCCCGAACACACACAAACACACACACACACACGCGCGCGCGCGCTCTCGCAGAAAATGGGCAATATTCTTCACCTGCAAGTGGGATTTCACATGCACGGGTGGCTTTGGTTTTCTTACAGTATGGGAAGAAGAGGTAGGCGTTATAAGGTTGAAAAACGGTGAGTGATAAAATGATAACAATGGTTATAAGAAATACATTTGTACGTAGAGATGTTCGGTTAAGAGTAAAATAAATGTTAGTTAAATCTGGTCGTATGGCACAAAAGCAGAAAAGGCTATAAGTGCCTGTAGAAGAAGTGTAATCAGAAAAAACGTATGTAATCATCACGAATACGTCTTCTCCAAAGTTATATATATATATATATATATATATATATATATATATATATATATATATATATATATATATATATATATATATATATATATATATATATATATAGATAGATAGATAGATAGATAGATAGATAGATAGATAGATAGATAGATAGATAGATAGATAGATAGATAGATAGATAGATAGATAGATAGATAGATAGATAGATAGATAGATAGATAGATAGATATTTGTAAACTGGGAACATAAGCTCCCCGTTCCTCGTGCATTGCCCGTCAAATCAGGGTCGAAAGTGAGGAACATGACCAAACACATGTGACGCACACGACAACATATCTTCATGCTTTCCTTAGTTAAGGTGACGTCCACTCCATGGAACGAGAATTCAATAAGACCAATCTCGGTACTTACCCTACAGCCATAGGAAAATTTAACTGGGAATGAGGCGGCCGGGACGCTGACGGAATTTTCGCCCAGCTAGTGAGTGATACCAGTACACTAGCGGGGCCGTTTCTATAAAGTTCAGTTTTGATTAAACACAAGAAACCATGGATTTTTTTTTGCCTTTTCCCCAGGTTTCCGATGTCAACGGGGAATAAAGTATATGAGCAGTGCTTCGCGTGTCACGTTCCTTGGAAGTGGCTTTTGTCGAAAACTTACAGAAGTTACAATTAGAAGAACCTTTTAAGCAGTTTTCACGAATTCCCCCTTGCACCATCGCGTTGTTTTCCGTCAGGGACCCATCTTGGTGTCGCTGAAAGCAAGACTTTCAACAAAGGTGCCGCGAGTAGCCTAGCAGTTGCCCATTCGTCAAAAGCCAAGCCACAGTCGACCGAGAAATAATTACTTAGGGAGGTGTGACGTTCCCAGCCCCCCTCCGCCCCTCCCCCTGTCCTTTTTTTTAATTCGCATACAGAACCAAGAGGCACGCACTCTCGAATGCCGAAACTTACGGAAGGTTTTTACCACGGATGGAGGAATGTCGCGGTTACCGGGAAATGAACGCGCCTGGTTTCGGTGGGGGAAAAAAAACAGTATACCGAACGGTGTACGTACCACTCAACGAAGCGTGGAACCGACAGCACTCAAAACAGACCGAGAGTGCATTCCATTGGGTATATGGCCAAACAGTCGTCGATCTACTATACATGTGTGCGTTTACCGCGAACTCCGCGAACAAAGTTGCCGGTAAAGCTAGAGCACTCACGAACGGATAGGCATTCCGGTGCTCAGTAGAATCGCAAACGAAACCTCATTTGCGACCGTTACAGCAACTGTCGCTTGAGCAGCGAGTGTGTTTTTTACGGGCGAACCGTGTGACCGGCGCACTGACGATGTCCGTTGGAATAGCAGTGTAGAGAGTGGCAAAGAAGACGAGTCGGGATTATGAGGTAGTGAGAGGGATTGAAAGAGAGAGAGAAAGATACGCGAGCAGCTAGATTGACAAAAGGTACAAACGAATAGATGGACATAACAGCGAGGCGGAGGGGACACAGTGTGATGGAAAGTTACTCGCCTTTTTTGACGACCGAGCACGCAGAGCTTTTATACCATGTGACAACCCCCCCCCTCCTCCCCCCCCAACACACACACGCACCCAAACCCGCCCCATTTTCCTCTCAGCTGGACATCCACAAACTAAGGGCTACTTCCAGGCACGTCGCACGTTCGGCCCAGTCGCAGTTATGCAGCGATCATCGACGTACATTTTTCTCCAAACTCGCCGCCTCTTTCGCACTATGCGACTGGAGCAACTTCGTGCGGCTATTCGTGCACGGAATGGTTGGAGAGGATGAAGGGGACGGCGAACAAAAAGTAAGAAAAAGCATTGTAGCCTGGCTTCCCTGTGGGCGAAAGAAAAAACACCAAGGAGGGAAAAAAGTGCAGCGACAGAAGTGTTTAACAAGCGACAGTTCGTTCCTGGGAGTCCACGAGCAGCCCCGACGAGATACACGCGCTCGCATTTGCCGGAATGCGCGCTAAAACCATCGGTCAGCCAGGAACGTTCGCATTCCGAATAACGCCTTTGGTATACGGTTACGGGCTACTCCGAGCTTAACTTCGTTCCTAACGTACTTAGCTCGTGAGTATTGAACGACAAGAAAAGAACAAGACGAAGAATAAAACGACCCTAAGAGTTGCCATTCCAATCCTGCACAGCCCTACAACCCCTGGCTCATTTTTCATACAGTAAGCCACAGTGCCTCAGTTCTTGGGAGTCCTCACTGAGGAATTTTCGGTATTCGCTGGAAATATTGTGCTTAACGAAAGCTCCAAAGGGGTTTCAGTCGGCAGGCGATGTCGTAGCAACGACACAGCGTGACTTCAAGCTGTTGCCTCTGTTTCGCGTTGGTTTATTTCGTCAGCTTATGGGGTTTAACGTCCCAAAGAAACTCAGGCTATGAGACACGCCGTCGTGGAGGGCTCTGGTCAGTAGCCGAACACTGTAACCAAAGTGCCACCACGACGGCGTTGGTTGATGGCGTTCCATTAGTGAATGCTGCATTATGGTTTCCCGCACTTGGCAAAGCTTTTGATTAGCAACTGACCACGCTTATACAAACAAATATGCCTATATCTAAAGCATAAGAACATGATATACGCACAAAGTTGATGCAAGAAACAGCAACAAATTTTTAGGGGCGAAGCTCCTTAAGGCGGCACCCGTTCGTCCCTCGTAGTCGTAGTCGTAGTGCGTAACCAGTCTTACGCTTTGACCTCCAAGGTGGTGACGGTGGGAGATTTTCCTGTGCGTTGTTGAACAATAAAAAATTCGCAGCGTGCGCGTTAACTAAAAGCCGAATTCTTCTGTCTCTCATTCCCCATTAGCAGCCATTGGCATGTTCCAGTAGGAAACGTTAGTAGAAGTAGAAGTGTAAGTGTTAGCTAAAAGCCGACTTCTTCTGTCTCTCATTCCCATTAGCAGCCATTGTTTACCTCCAAGGTAGTGCCTGGTGAGATTTCTCCTATGCGTGATTAAACAATAACAATTTTGTTCAAAACGCCGTTGATTGATGAAATAAACCAACGAAAGACGCCAGATGCTTTGTAAAAGCAAAACGAAAGAACGCCAGATGTTTCTAAAGCAAAACGAAAAGACGCCAGCTGCTTAACGAAAGACGCCAGATGTTTTCTAAAGCAATGGTTTTCTAAACAATGAAAATTCACAGCGTACATGTAAAATTAAAGTGAGCTGCAAGTCGTCATAACTCATCGAACCTTTAGTATAAACGCGCCCGATCTCACGTCGGTGATGATGTACTGGGCAGAATTCACGGAAGATTCACGGTTTACCGATGAACCTCCGCAGCTTCGCCCACTCATCATCATTCACTCCGTGGATATGCTGTGATTTTTTTTTTAGATTCGAATGCATAAGAGACACTTCCGACTCTGTACAACTGAGTGCACGGCTGAACACGACCACTTCACAGTGCAGTTGCTAACGCGCAAGCTCGGAAACCTGTCAAAACATCCTTATACGATGAAATAGAGCAATAGACGGGGGAGCAAACGAAGAAGAATTTGTTCGCTGTTCGGTTCTATAAGCATCGGCACATACAACTCCAACACACGTGCGATCGCAGGCCACGCGGAGTAGCGGGCCTGCTGGTGACAATGAACCGCGTGATAGGCACGCGCGGTTAGGTATACACACCTTACGGAACACTCGGCGCGAAAGACGTCTGCAGAAAACGCACACCGTAGCATCATTTTTTTTCCGCTGCCGATTATCTAGGCAGCTATGTGGCCCTCATGATCGATTTTCCGAAAGATGGAACAATAAACGAACGTACGCCAGTGCCAGTGAAACAGAGTCCATAAAGATAACATTCAGTTGATCAATAAACACGAAAAAACTCGGCAGATCCCACGTACCGTGGGAGTCGATGTTATGCGAAGCATGCGATGGGTAGGTGACTGAATTTTATACGCACACATATATATGTTGAAGAGCCGCATATGTGTTATATATCCAGTTGTTTACGGTTGGGTAACGTGGGTACTACTAACACCAGAAGCGGTAAGCTGATATGTAGTGCCTATACGTGTCCCGAGCACGCACGCACGTTTCACGAACCCGTGTGCATGTGTGCAAGAAGTTCTTGACAGTTCTTGAAGAAGGGCATCATCACTGTGATCAGTGAGCACCAGCAGCTGGTCACTGAGCGACACGTTACAAAATGACGCTAAATATTTGTATAAATTTTATACGCACACATATATATGTTGAAGAGCCGCATATGTGTTATATATCCAGTTGTTTACGGTTGGGTAACGTGGGTACTACTAACACCAGAAGCGGTAAGCTGATATGTAGTGCCTATACGTGTCCCGAGCACGCACGCACGTTTCACGAACCCGTGTGCATGTGTGCAAGAAGTTCTTGACAGTTCTTGAAGAAGGGCATCATCACTGTGATCAGTGAGCACCAGCAGCTGGTCATGACTTGTTATCGGATCCGGTCGTGATCGCGGAGACGAGCGGTTCATGTGTAGTGAAGTATGAGGTATAGTACCGCTGTTGGAAATCGTGGACGCCTCCGTCACTTGGTCGATAAATTGTCTGTCGATAGAGCCGGCGACATGTAGGAACCTGAAGTCACCCTTCGCCGTTGGTGAGGTATAGGACATCGAGGCTAGTAGGCCTGGATAGTGCTACGTAGACCAACATCAGTGGATGGTGTTTGTCGTATTCGTAGACTACCTGGGCGTATGTGCCCTACGTAGCCTAGTCTACAAAGCGGCTGTCAATCAATCTATCATCATCCTCGGTCAGCATGAGGCCATCGCCCAGCCTCGTAAGAAATGAATAGGACACTGCGTCGTTCTGGTGGACGAAGTGCACTGTACGGTGCGGTGATGTGGATATCATACGTAACTTTCGTTAATGTATCCCTGCGGGGTCGAGCAATGCTGCAATATAGCTTGCTGAATCATAGGAATACAAACCTAATGTTTATTAGACTGCTATAAAAGCAGAGCCAACACTGGAATTACAGACGTTAATCTGATATGACGCCTGTATCGTAGGAGTACACATCTTAGGAGCATCATGTAGTGTTTATTGCTTTCTTGTAGAATTAGATAGCGAGCACCACAACCACAGTTGACGTTGCACCGACATTACGCCTGCATAGGCTGTTTTTCCAAACCAGCTTATAGACCTGGCGTGGCTCTGTGGTAGAATACCTGATTGCCACGCAGAATGCTTGGGTTCGATTCCTGCTGGGATCCTAATTTCCATTCTTTCCATTCCTTGAGTCAACGCTGCCGATGCTGGTTTTCCTTAACGCTCTAGTATTTAAGTAGTTACCAATGTCTGTTCTCGCCGTTCCTGGGTAGATATAAACTGTCAATCACCTGTGGCGCATACCCGTACACCGCGGCCCGTGGTAAACGGGTATGTGCCACACGTGTCTAGTGGAAAGGGTTTGAGGACGTACGCGACAGGGTTTTAACGTTATTCATGCCATGACCCGCAATCATATTCGTCAAATCCTCTTACCCTCCCATGCAAATTTTGGTCTACACCAAGGGAAGGAGGCGATCATGAGAGCACCCAGACGTAGGCGGCTAGATAGATAGATAGATAGATACGTAGATAGAAACGCTGAAAGTGCCAGAGGTTCGCTAAGAAATGCTTCGCGTTAAAAAAATACGAATAAGCAACAGGTGTTATGTTTCTGACTTCCTTTTCGCGGTTCGCTGTAACTCTGCGTAACTCTAACGTGCGTGTTAGTTTGGCACCCTCCACTTAACAAGCGGACGCGTAAAGCCAGGGAAATAGGACCGGTGGGAGAGGGGTCGGAGGGAAAAGGGGCTGGACTGAAGGGGCTGAAGTGTTTTTTTTTTTTACTTATATACGGAGCTGCTGCCCGGAACGTAGCGCCCGAAAGAGTAGCACCGGGCTTTCGCGCCATCCGTAACGCGACTACACCGAGCTCGCCTCCGCCCTAGGCAAGCTAGCCGTCAGACCCAGGGGACTTCAGCCCCGGTTCACAGAAACACAGGGAGGGCGTATGTGAGAGAGAGAGAGAGAGAAAGAGAAAGAAAGTTTCCCGTAGCGAACACGTATGGGAACGCGCCGCTGGCGCGGTATTTCAATTTGCATAATTCGAATAATTAATGAGCTAAACGAACGGGAACTAGTAAAGAAAATGTTAATTGGACCTGCGGCGAAAGTCCGTTCCGCCTCCCAACCGCCGTACCATTACCACCGCCACCTCTTTTACACTTCACTTTTTTTTTGTCGCACTCCTGTCGGTTCGGCATACTCGATATGCAGATACTGTATTTACTCTTGAGCTTTTTCCCCGTTCGCGCTCACCCAGTCGATGCCTACGTACCACGCTTCATCTTATCAACAGGCCGGCGAGTTTAGTAGGTTATTCCGAGCCCGCGCGTTGTTTTCGCTAGGCAACGTTACAAACAAGCAGCAGGTGCGTAGCGTTGACTTTGCAGCGCCGGTAGCATGCCGCGAAGAGTGGGCGACGCTGCGAAAAGTGCCGCAGGGAGGGTTCGAACGAGGCGTCTCCAGCGAAAGCTCGCGAAACTAGACAGGGCAGAGCGGCAAGAAGAAAGCAGGAAATGAAGGAAGATAACACTTAAAGGGCCCCTAAACATCCTCCGAAGATAAAGAACAAATAAACAAAATAAAGCCTCTACAGTGCGTGACCGTGGCGCAGTGGATAGCGTGCCCGGCATCTGTTGTCGCGGACCGAGAGGTCGTGGGTTTGACTCCCGTTGATGGAAGTTTTTTTCTTTGCCATCTGATCGTGTGCATTTTTTCGACGTCACTTCCGTGACGGAAATACGCCACTGAAGTCTTGGTGGACCCCGGCATAAAACACTTTCGGGTAAAAAAAAAGCAGGGCGTTATTATCAGCTGACGTTTGTCGTCTTTTCGGCACAATATCGTGGCGTTTGCAGTCTGTTCACGTGACGTCATGAGGTAATAAGCTCTCGATTGGTCTATATACGAGAAATATCAGTTGTGAATTCTTCCCATACCTTGCTTTGGCATGCAGTCGCATGCCCTTTCTGGCTTGTCTCTCGTGACCATCGTGCACGATCAACTGATTTCACTTCGTTTAGTGCGTTTTCTACTGTACAAACGGAGGTAACAGCGTGCAGCCGAAAAGCGCGAAATCTTGATGGGCTCAACGCTTAGTGTTGATATTGTCAACGTGTTTTATGAAGTGGCGAGGAGGAGATAGCACCTCTAGGAAGGGTGGTGAAGGCGAGAAGGAAACCACTCTCTCGTCCGTAAACTCGGAGAAGTTTAGGGGTCTTTTTAGGGTTACGTCGAGATCCGGCTTTACGTCATCGCAGTAACAATATTTTACTTCCACTGACAAGGGCCTCTTCATCGAGTTGTTAGCTGATCCCATCCTATGCTATAGGCGTGTTTAGTGCAGGAACATTTAAAGCGAAGTTTGCTTTACGAACCTCCCCGACTTTTCTGGACCATGGATGCTTTGTTACTACTCCCTTGTCGAATAGGTCATACTGGGCGGGCTTAGCCTCGCTGGACATAGAGATAGCGGGCCTTGCCCCGCTTCCGTTGCACCATACTTGCAGTCACACAAGTGACTTCCAGTTACGCACTGCGGGTCTTACATTCGCTGTCGGTTTCTAGTTCCGGTCTCTTCAATTCACTTCCTGTTCCGGCCTGGAGGGACACACACACGTAACGTTTCCTGATTCCGTTTGTAAAACGTTTCTGCGCTAAACAATTAAGAATATGCAGCACCGACGAAGTCAACGCTCGTTAAGACCTTCCTACGCCTGAAAATTGCGTAATTTCATCGCACCGCGTAATTCGTTGCAGTCCACAACTGCAGCTTCACCTCGCTCTATTTCGGGGAGAGAGGTGCCATATGCTTTCGTACATGCGTAGCATCAAAGGTCAAAGGTCAATTCCCAGTGAATAATGCTTACGGATGAAAGGAAACCCGTATAGATAAGAAAATTCAGCCCCCTAAACAGAGGCCCGCTCCTTGTTCACCAATAAATTGTGAAATATCTCTAGATTGCGCCATGCGGTACCGCAACTTTCCAACGCGACCGAACGCTGTCTTGCGATCAATGTCGATCACGAGAACGAAACAGCAAAGAAAAATGCGACGCACGGAAGTTGCTCGTTTTAACGCGCGCATGAAACTCGTCGCAGCATCGAGCGCCCCCCGGCGGTGAAGGCATGCGAAGCAGGCTCGCCAACGAAGGCCGGAGATAAAAACTAAAAGCAAAAGTGTGAAACATTTTCGATCCAGACGGCGGCCGCCATTCCTCATCACGCTTCAACTTGTATGTGCGTGCATGCACACGAGTCCACGTGTTCATCTCTATACGCGCGAAAATGTTAATGTTTCAATACTCTCGCTAATAGTTTTTCGCCGCGCGTGGGGAAACATGGACACCGGGGAGCGAAAAGCGAGGGTGCTCGAAGTTTCGGAGACAAGACCGGGGATATAAACAACAAACGCTGTCCCTCTGTGTTCTCGACCACCACCCCCTCCCGAATTTCGTACCCTACGCTTGCTGAAGTCTTACGCAAGCTCGGTATTTCACGCTAGGGAATCGGCGAGGGAAACGGGGAGATAGGGTTAAGGCAGCTGCGCGGAATCGGGAAGCTGGCGATCCTGGCGGAAAAATGATGAAGAGCCGTAGTGAGAGCCTGAGAGAGAAAGTGTGGGCGAATGACGCAGGAGGGCCGTTTTGCGCGCGAAAAGAAGTTATTTTCGCGCGCTTTTCCAGAAGCGCAAGAAAGGTGGGGAGTGGTACATATACATAGAGCCATAGCGCGACGAGCGGGCTGTGCGGTTGCCACACGAGTTATACACAGCGAAACGCGCGAGCTATAGTGGAGAGAAAATGCGCTCGCTGTGAAGAGGGAACAACATCAAGTGCGTAGGGGGGCAGAAAGAAAGATGGCGACGAGCAGAATTGGAACGTTGGAAAAAGGGGGGGGGGGGGTGGGAGGCTGCGCGGCGGGGCGTCGCGTGGTCGTTGCAGTTGATGAAGGTAATTTGATTTGCATAATTTGCATGTCTAATGAACCGGCAGAGCTCTCTTCTCGAAGTGGGAGGCGACGAGGAGGGGGGGTGCGCTCGTATAGCGAGCGGAATATGCAAAAGCACTTTTCGGACGCTGTTCCCTGGCACGACGCTTCTTTTTCGCGCTCGATGCAACATGCGTGCCTGCGCCCCAGCTATGGCGGGCGGCCAGCCGCGTCGGCGTATAAACTCTTCTTGTCGGTGAGCGCGAAACGCATTATATTATACGGGGGAAAAGAATTTCGGCGCGTGTGGCAAACACTGTTTTTGCCGTCGCGCGCTCGAGAGAGAATGAGAGGTTGCGTCGTTAGTTTTCGAAGCGAAGAGACGAGGAGAAATTAGGGATGCGGGACCCGCAAGAAAGGGGAAAACTGGGAAAATTGAGGCAGGCGGCGTTGAGACGCAAGGAAGAGCAATGGCTAGGATGAATAGATCCCCTGTCCAGTCCAGGACGTTTATATTTCCACTTCCCTTAGTCTTCCGTTTTGAGCTGGCAGCAGTGGCGTAGGCGAGGATCTTTTTTTCTGACGGACTGGTCCCTTTTCTTGGCGCACAAGCCACGATGCTTCGCCGGTGTCCTAATTGTCAGTAGGTCGTATCGACACCAAGGACTTTATGCTCTCTTTTCACGGTCCTAAACGGTTTTGGGAGAGCTGCATACACCTCAAATATAGTACAGTACACGGTACTCCAAACAGATTATATTCTATTGTAAATGATCCCCTTTTCATATAATTTTTTGCCGGTCTTAGGGTTTAGGGACAGCTTACACATCTTTCGTAGTAGCGATCGACTACGTGGTACTTTAAGACTACCCCCCCCCCCCCCCCCGAGCTTTTTTTTTAGACACACGAGACCGATAGCAATGACGTAGCTTTTTAGAGACATCTGCATAAAGGTCTTCTGTAGTAGTGCACGTAGTACTTTAAGTCCTTCAATGTAGTATGAAGGTCCGTTACTGGTCACTTGCATCTGTCCAGAGGGATCGCTGGAAGCGCCAAGCGTGTGCTGATACGAGTGTCACCGCGTCTTTCCTCGAGCAACATATCTCGACCAATTCTGTCGAGGCGTCGTGTCCAGCTTTGGCAGCGTGATCAACCTGGACGTTGCCTTGTATTCTTCTGCAGTGGGCTGGTATGCATTGCAGAACAATGCTGTGGTGCTGTTCGCAGGCCGCGTCACGAAAGCGCTGTTGACGTTCTTGCGGGCCACGAACCATTACGAAATTTTCTAAATAGTGTAATCTGTGTGCGTGTGTGTGTGTGTGTGTGTGTGTGTGTGTGTGTGTGTGTGTGTGTGTGTGTGTGTGTGTGTGTGTGTGTGTGTGTGTGTGTGTGCGCGTGTGTGTGCGTGTGTGTGTGCGCGTGTGTGTGCGTGTGTGTGTATGTGTGTGTGTGCTATTATGTGTCAGTGCATATATCATAACCATCCCTTAGCACCTGGAGTAGCATGTCAGGCGAATAGCCAGGCTAACATCTCTAGCATTTCATTAAAGCATTTATCTTTCTATCTCTCTCTAAATCCTTCACCTTTTGCTATAAACACAGCTCAAAAGACTTCTAAACCAGGGACATCTAACCGCTGCATCATAGTGGAGTACAAAGTGCTCGCAATTGTCATCATTTTTCCTAAGCACATTTTTCCGCACCTTCTGTAACCTTTAGACATGACACACATAAGCACTTCCACGTATTAACACAGTAACGAGAAAATTGGAGTCTCGCTACAGCATGTACTTTAAGAGACTTGCTGATTCCGGCAATAACGAAAACGTAGACGTCAGTTATTTACTATGCGTTGGCTGATGAACTACTCGGGCATACGAGCCGCACCTTAGCGATGCCTACAACGCCAGCGGCGGCCTCAAAGGTGACTCGACAGTCTTTTACCGCGTAAGCCACAAAACGATATATCGTGCTGCCGCAGACACGCGTGGATGACCTCAACGATGCCAAGACAAAGCGGTCGTCACAAGGAAACGTGGCAATTTTTCACCGGAGTGTTAGCTGACAGGTTCGTGCTACAAGGTGTTTAGCAGCTAAACAAACAAACAAAGAAAAAAAGTAAACGCGGACGCGTAAACCTCTGCATGCCTTGCCTTTCGTTTTCCATAAATAAGGCGGCGAAAGACCCGCACCGCACGTCCTTGTTAAGCAGCTCGAAATGCGTAGACTGGGAACGCTCGTACGATAGAAAAAAAAAAGAAAAAAGAAAAACGAAATCCTCGCATGACACGCTTCAGTTTATAACAGTCAAATAGAGAATGCCG
This sequence comes from Rhipicephalus sanguineus, assembly GCF_013339695.2. Classification (NCBI taxonomy): domain Eukaryota; kingdom Metazoa; phylum Arthropoda; class Arachnida; order Ixodida; family Ixodidae; genus Rhipicephalus; species Rhipicephalus sanguineus. The sequence goes on along the minus strand of NC_051184.2, from coordinate 44,859,877 downwards.
GAGAAGCAAAGAAAAAAAGATTGAGGCGCGGAAGCCTATAGAGAAAAGCGAAGAAGTCTCACGGCAGCTGGCGAGAATACGCGAGACTTAATTTTCGCCCACGAGAATTTCCCCTACCTTCAGCGAGCAACAACAAACAGCAAGCGAAAACTGCCTTAACCACGCTATATTGCATACGGGAAGCGAAAAAAACCAAGAAGATGGGGCCGGGGTGGAAGGTTTTCAAGCCAAGCTGCGAGTCGGGCCTAACGCACGTACATGCAAGATCCTCCATCATCTCTCCACGCACCTCAGCCCCCCCCCCCCCTCCCCCCACCCCTTCCTAAACAAAACAGCTCTCGCTCGCGTAGTAACCAAACCTTCGCTCCCCTTAAAGACTGCAAAACGAAGCCAACCGTGCGGGGGGAAGCCACAAGTCGTACCCAGTAAAGCACGGCACGAAGTAAGCGTGAGTGCGTAGAACGCGAGCTCGCATATCGTTAGTTATATTTAACGATGAACTCGCCAAGCGACGCCGTCCCGTCCCGTTCAACGCGATGCAACTGCGAGAGCTGGCCCGCGCCAGCGATATGCGGCCAACTTCGCGCGCATGCTGCCGTTGTTTCAGAGCCCCGTGTTTCTTTTTTCTTTACTATCACAGGCGAAGCTAGGGTACGCAGTTTCTGAGGGGGACCTCCCCTTCCAAAACTAAGCGAACGTGTACGCTTTTACGGTGGCGAGTAAGGCACAGGAGGATAGAAGGGTGCATACACACCATAAGAGGCGAGGCTTCCAGCCCTAATAGCCGTCTCCGAGCGAAGGTGATTAAATTCAGATGTTTACCGTTGGCTGCAGGCTACCGCGTAGGGAAATGAGTAAGAGAAAACCTACCGTATTCCCCTCTCCCTCTTTAGAAAGGAAGGGAAAGGGCGCTTCAGAAAACGGTTGGCGAAAGACTCGCAAGGCATGAAGGGATGGAAGGGTGGGGGGGGGGGGGGGAGAGAACATGCGTTTCGTGTTCCGCTCTTCCAGGGCACCCAACCAACGCCTGTGGCTGCTAGGAAAGCGCACAACCGTGCAAACGCGGATATTATTTTTGTGTGTGTCCCGTCCGCTCGCCTAGCTTTCGCCTATGTAACAACAACCCTTATTCCAGCGGACGCCGAAAAAAGAAGAGGAAGCCAAAAATGCGTGTCGCCACGCGGCCGAAGGTTTAAGGTCTTCCTCAAACTTTTCTGCCGCAAAACACGCGAGGGTCGTTAAGGAGGCCTGTAATAGTATACGCGGCCAAGCTCCGCCAGTTAGGGGCGCGCTCTCCCTTCTTTTTGTTGTTTCCTCAGTCTTGCGTTTTTGTGTGTATTCCGCTCGCTTTCGGCCCTCTTAGCAAAAGCACGCGCTCCTTTGTCGCTTCCCTAGCCTCAGCCGCCGGTTCTGCGCTCGGTGAGCGGATAGTTTTCGCAAGAATCTCGCCCGGAGTCTAATTTGTCATCGACGTTGCGTCAAGACATTGCGCAGCCTAGAGGTGCTTCCATGCAAGCCAGCGAGTCTTTAATTTCTTCGTTGGCGATATCGCATCGCAGGCAGTGCATCGGCATGCGGCCAGGTTAGTTGTACGAGCGTTATATCTTGCACATGAAGGTGAAAAAGTGCGCCACGATGGTGCATGGTCGTTATTGCGGATTGCTGGAAAAATCGATAATATATGAAACTCATTCAACGCTATTGGTCATCTTTGTAAAAAGTAGTACACTCTTTAATCACTTCCTGCGTAGTGTGCTTAAATAAATAAATAAATAAATAAATAAATAAATAAATAAATAAATAAATAAATAAATAAGGAACCACATTTGCAGTTCGCCAGGAGCAGCATTAGGAAATGACATCAATAGACATCATTCTGCAAGTGACCTTCGCAACGCTGTCTCACTCACTCCCTTACTCTCTCCAACACACACACACACACACACACACACACACACACACACACACACACACACACACACACACACACACACACACACACACACACACACACACACACACACACACACACACACACACACACACACACACACACACACACCCTGTGACTGACCACTATCGCTTCATAAGATAACATGCATGTGGAAGCGTTGAGAACCGCAGCCGTATTGCGACGTAGCTGTGAGCAGTAGGCAGCCCATGGTTCAACAGAAGTGTGGGTCCAAAGATAACGCCGGTGGCGACAAGCGTACACCACCGAACGCATATCAATGGTCGCGTACATCCCTCAGTGGCGCGCACGTGCTGCAGCAAATATTTTCCGGTAAGAAGTTCAAATGTAGTTAATTGCAAACGGACTGTCATGTGGCTGGTTGTACCGAGAAAAACGATACGATTCCGTGTAAAAGAGAGTGGGGAGCGTAGGCGAGGAGAGAGAGGGGAAGGGGACACGCATGCACTGGCGCTCATCGCGGCGTTGCGCAGGAGAGAATGTGGCGCGCGAGAGGGGGAAGCGTAGGAGAGGAGAGGAGGGGGAGGAGGATGCACATGCGTAGTAAGGGTGGTCACGCCGCACACCACCACCACCACCACCGGATTGAACTCCGCCATAAGATGCTTCGCATCTAAAAAACAACGAAACGCATATAACGAGCTACCAAACAAGCGGTATCGGAAAGCCACCGATCTTTACAGAGTGCAGTCGTGACAAGCAAGCCCGCTTAACGTAACAGTCTGCACGCTATGTCGACAGTCCGTCGTCCAACCGTCTATGAAATCCTGCTACCGTAGCGCACACGCTCAAACGTGTTCCCCGGACGAGCGCGCTTTGCATCTAACGTTAGGAGGGATCCCCCCAAGAAAAGTTTCCCGCATAACTAATTCAGAAAGACGCATCACGGACTTTTACTCTTGTTTTCCAAGATGCCAGCAGCAAACGACGGACAGTCTGTGTCGTGTACCTCATATCCTCCCTTTTTTTCTCCCAACAAACCAACTATGCCAAGGAGTCGAACGGCAGTTAGCGCGAAGCAAGAAAACGCTGACCCCTACGCGAAGCCGGCGGCTAGTCGCGGCGAAAAATGCGGTCCCGCCTTTCTTGCCTTCCAAAACGCCGGCCGCGTGCCGTTACAGTCCCGGCTCGTGCGCTCGCACGGCGGTATACGTGCACGCTCCTTAATTAGCCAGTTTGCAGGAAAACACCCAGCGTCTCTCGCCTTTCTTCCCCGCAAACAAATTTTCGCCGGGGTAAACAAAAGACCGAATTTGAAGGATTACACCGCTGGCAACGGTGGTGGCGTCAGCGGTGGCGCCAAGCGCCCCCCGCCCCCCTTTTCCCTTTCTACCGCCCCCCCCCCCCCCCATTGTGCTTTGAAAGTGCTTTGCTTCGCAGACTGCATCCGAAACAAAACGTAGAAACGTAGCCAATGCAAAAGCACAGCAAGACCGGGGATGGCTGGTGGCTTTGGGTGTGTGTGCGTAGGGGAGTGGGGTACGGGGGGGGGGGGTCCTAAAAAGGGCTGCGTGTGTGTGCGGCGAGGAAGGGGTAGCGAAAGAGGGGAGGAGATGCTGGGGTTTGGTTGGTAATGAAGTTCACGTAAATTCCTCAACACTTTCCTGGAGGGGGGGGGGGGAGCCGCTGCCGCCGCAGGCAGCTGGCTTTCCCGCACGACACGACGGGCTTAAATCGCAAGCACGCCAGCCAGCGAAAAAATGAAAGCACACAACGCCACGCCACGTGTGCCCGCCGTTCGGGCTTTTCGCGAAGTCAGCGTGATTTTGGTCGGCGGCTTCGCAGCCACTGAAGTAAATGCGGCGGTGGCAATTGCATACCTCGAAAAACGTGCTGGATCGTCAATTTTCTTTTTTTACTGCGCGTGCTAGCGTATTCTCAGATCCCCGCGGTTTTCAACCAATGCCCGCGTTGTCGGTGATGCGAAGCACAAGGCGTTTTGAAGCAGAGCATTATGATATGTTCACGTTTTCCTGTGGAACTAAAACTGCAAGTCCACCTTGTTATACGGCAAATAGTTTAGCAAAAACCGGGTATGATGCTATCTCACCAACGTAGCGATGCTTAAGAGCCAGTGTTTCCACTACGTCGACTACTTATTAATTACTTTACCCTAAGGACCCCGAGGGCTTAAATAGACGAAAACGCATTTGCATAAAGTGGTAGGCTAGGCGAGCAGACAAAGCCTTTCCAGTTTTCACTGCATAGTTCCTGTCTGAACAGGACGTACTACGTCTAAATATTGCAGAAGCCCGCCATGGTAGCTTTGCAAGTAAAGATATCGCGCTGTTAAATGAGTTCGTTTCCCGGCCACAATGGCCGAATTTCAAAGCGGGCGAAAGCAAACACACCCGTGTACTTATATATAAAATAACCGGAGGTGGTCAAAATTAATTCTAAGTTCCAGGCTACAGCGTACATCATAAGCATACAGTTATTTTGGCACGCAACCGCCCCCCCCTCTCCCCCCATTTTTATTTAATATGACAGAAGATCGCTCTGAGGCAGACAGATGCTATGTACCTTGTCAACGAAGGCTCCATAGGCGCCGCTACAATCCTGTTTAATAAGCGTGACCCACCAAAAATGCACTGCCGAGGCTGTGACGTCCGATTTTGTACTACCGTGCAACAGTCCAGAGAGGAGGCGATCATTCTCTCCGTTGAAGATGTCTATAGCCTGCTACGTCGTACTGTCTCAATTACTTGGAAGTTGAAGGCCTGTGATGGTACGTTTACTAAATGCACGTGCTGAAGGAAAGGGCGGCATTATCACGTAGCAGCTCCTTGCGCACCATGTCGTAGTTGCGCAGTGCTTCGATGCTCTACTGTCCATGTCCTCTATGAAGCATCGCGCTTCGCTGGTGCTGGCCCTCGTGTAAGGCGTTGCAGGTAAAGCCAAGGAAAACGTGGAAAAATAGGCTCTGTAGGGACCCCAGTATGAGAGGACGGCGGTCCCTACAGAGCCGTCGCATTTTTTTTTCGGGACGAGAACGGCCGTAGAAGACTGGTTACAACTTGATTTTGAAAAAAAAAGTAATCGATTATCGGTAATCAATTACAAGAAAAAATAAAAACGCCAGGTCTGCGCTAAAACCGCAGCACAGTCACAGCGAAAGCTGGAAGAGCGGCGTTTCTAGAGCCCGTTAAGCTCTCTTGGGGCTACAATACAAGTACACTAGAAAGGTACCCACTACGCCATAAATCACAATTTTTGTGAAGTTTGGAAGCACCTACTAAGCCATTATTCGTCATTCTGCGGAGAAGCGAGGCACCAGCTACACGTCTGTAAGGCATTATGTGCACTTTGTTGACACGACGACTGATGACGATAAAGAATTATGGCTCAGCCCTTTGTAATGGGTTGGAAGCTTTAAACGGCCCACCAGTTATGCAATTTACATTGGGTGACGCCCGGTCGCTATTTCCCTCTCCCGTCATGCTGTATAACATACGTTGACGTGGGAGAGAGACGGGAGGGGTGGGCGAAGACCTTTACTGAGACCCCGAGGAAAGGGATCATGCGCTTATGGGCTTCCTTGGCAACCAATACAAGTGCACTTGCGAGGAACCCACTACGCTATAAGTCATTGTAATTTTACTGAGACCCCGAGGTTATGGATCATGCGCTTATGGGCTTCCTTGGCAATCAATACAAGTGCACTTGCGGGGAGCCCACTACGCTATAAATCATTGTAATTTATCTGAGACCCCGAGGAAATGGATCATGCGCTTATGGGCTTCCTTGGCAACCACTACAAGTGCACTTGCGAGGAACCCACTACGCTACAAATCATTGTAATGTTTGAGAAGTAGGGCAGCAGGCACTGGGCCATTTTTCGTCATTCTACGAAGCCGTGGTACCTGCTAAACGCATGTAAGCATTATGCGCACTTTGTTGATGCTGTGCCTGACGACGAATGAAGAATTATGGCAGAGTCCTTTGTAATGGGTTGGAAGCATTCAACAACCTACTCATTGCGCAATTAGCATTGTGTGACGCCTGGTTACAGAATTCGCGTTGTGCAACGCGTTGCGCGACGCTTGGTGCTTATTTTACTCTCTACCACGCTATATTGCATATGCTAATGAGATTCCTTCCCGACATGAAGTCTGTATAGGACCTTTTTGCATAGCAGTTCCAAGCACCAGAATGGCTCAGAGGTTGAATACTGGGCTCCCACGCAGAGGGCCCAGGTTCGAACCTCGTTCCATCCTGGATTTTTTTCTTATTTCGTTTTTTTTTTCTTATTTCGAGCGATACTGGTTACGGACACCGGCGGCGGCGGCGGCGGCGGCGGCGGACAACTACGGCGCCAAAAACGGCCGGTGAAATGATCTCATAACAGCTTTCGCTGTAAAAAAAACAACATGGCTGATCCCTCCGTCATGGGAATTGGTATAACACGACACTTAAACGTGTCTGCACAGGATTAGTTGATTGTTTATTGTGCCTTGGTATATTATAGCTTGTACAATGTCTATTGGGTGTTTGGCAGCTATGGCACCGTTTAACGTCGACGCACCCACGTTGACGCCTAGTGGCACATCTCCATCCCGATGGCTAATGCCCATGATAATGATTTAACCGTAGTGGTGGCCGAAGTTGCTAACATATACCTGGACACCGCATATCATGAATGCGCGCGAAGATGGCATAAACAAGCACATAATAACACAGGGTACTCGATATTCACTCCTTAGAAATCGTGGTCGACTGAGGAGAGAAACGGCAAGGCGTGCGCTCCCGAGTAGTAGGGTAACCTAAGCTTGTGTTCATGCATAGTCTAACACACTGCGCTTCAGCAACACGAGAGGCAGTGGTTCGCAGCTTGAGCCACGAACGCGCGAGGGAGGATCTTCTTACTGGCGTCTGTCTCGCTCCACCAAGGTAGGACATTCGCCCGTCGACATCGTTGCCTTTCTGCGGCGCTTATAGAAGCAGTTGTACTTAGTCGGTGCTATTGCACTCGTAAGCAGTAGGCGGCGGAGGAAACACCGTTGGTGCATATGGGAGCTACACTACTTCGACAACTGAGCCGTCACACGCTAACACGAAGCGAAAGGCAAAGAACGTAACTGCGTCTAGGGCGACTCCTCGATACTAGCGCGGCCAACGTCCCTGCGCTGTCACCGACACGCCATAACTGCGTCATCGATCGCTTAACTATCGGCGTTAATTAATGTCATAACGCAGGACTTCACTTCACCGCTCACAGACGGCGACACCGCATCGCAAACCAAGAAGCACCGTGCGAGAGAGAGTGTGAGAGATATAAGGCGCGTTTGTGGGGCCTCATCAGCGCCGGTGGCGCAGCGGTTGAAGCGCCCAGCACCTATCGTCGCGAACCGAAAAGTCGTGGGCTCGATTCCCGGCGACGAAACCTCTTCCTCTACTTCTTCCTTTGTCATCCGTTAGTATGCATTTTACCAACGTCATATCCGTGACGGAAATACGTCAGCGAAGTCTTGGTGGAGCCCGGCATAAAACAGTTTCGTGTTAATATAATCGAATTATCAGAGCGTTACAGTTCGAAAAGAGTAATCCATGATATTACAAAACTACAAAAAATGTAATTGATTACGAGCGAATCGATTACTTGTAACGCGTTACATACAACTTTGCTAGACACGTATGCAACCGAAACAAGAAGAGCATACGAAAGCTGGCTTCACTACACATAGATATTTTGGGAGGAAAGCCCACTTTAGGCATTTCCTTCTTTTCGCTGTAGAACGTCCGCCCTCAATGCGGAAGGTACTGCGTTCAGTTATAAATTAGATTAGATTAGATTAGATAGATAGATAGGTCCGTATGTGTATGTATGTATGTATGTATGTATGTATGTATCTATCTATCTATCTATCTATCTATCTATCTATCTATCTATCTATCTATCTATCTATCTATCTATCTATCTATCTATCTATCTATCTATCTATCTATCTATCTATCTATCTATCTATCTATCTATCTATCTGTCTGTCTGTCTGTCTGTCTGTCTGTCTGTCTGTCTGTCTGTCTGTCTGTCTGTCTGTCTGTCTGTCTATCTGTCTATCTATCTATCTATCTATCTATCTATCTATCTATCTATCTATCTATCTATCTATCTATCTATCTATCTATCTATCTATCTATCTATCTATCTATCTATCTATCTATCTATCTATCTATCTATCTATCTATCTATCTATCTATCTATCTATCTATCTATCTATCTATCTATCTATCTATCTATCTATCTATCTATCTATGAGAGAGAGAGAGAAAGCGAAATCTGCACGAAACGGGTAAAACCAGGGTGGAGCGTTCAACCTTGCTGACGGTGACGGCTTTCAGCGACGGTAATAGAGTGGGAAGGCGAGCAGCGGTGAGGAAACCCACGCGCTGACATGTCCGGGATAAATAAAATAAAAAAAAGGTAACGAAAAGTTCTCCACCAGCTACGGCGGGAGAAACGTCATCAGGTTTCTCGCAATTCGATAATTGCGCCCTGGAAACGCAAAAAGACTAAGACAGAAATAAAAGTGCAGCGGGCAAGAGGCTGAATCGGGCGGAAGCAAATGAAGAAGAAGAGTGGGAAGCAAGATTGATTTGTGTCCCCGGGAATTAAGTTAAAGCGGAGAAAGCCGGCGGTGGGAGTCTCGTACGCGCGGTTTCGAAGGAGAGGTAAGAGCTATAAACCACATAACAAAAAAGAAAAGAAACGAAAGAGTGTCTGTTCCGTGTGCGAATGAGAGAGAGAGAGAGAGAGAGAGAGAGAGAAGGCGCTTGTTGGAGAGTTACAGAGAGAAAGGAAAAATGCCGGCGTTCGCGGATTCGAAACCTGTCAGAAGTTCTCGGCAGTTGGGACATTGATGAGCGTTATGAAACAACGCAGTCGCCAGAGAGCGCAAATGAGTGTTGCGTTGAGATTCAACGGACAATGTTTCAGGCAACTGTCGCGATCAATGCGTTCGTTCCGATGACTGTTGTATGCGGTGCCGAAACTACAACGCTGCTTCGATAGCGCGGTGTTTTCCCGTGCTTTCCACAATCCTCAAAATGTTCTTGCACTCACGCGAACATTCAGTTCGATCGCTTCCTTCTATTTTCTTTCCCCTCCTCCCCCAAAAGGAAAGACCAATAAGTCATCCTTGTAGCTAGCTATAAGCTAGTATTCCAACATTCATATTGTCAATATTGTTTCGAAGAGTCAGGCACCTTTTAAGGCGGAAAGTCCTTAGACGCCTCATCAAACGCGAAAAGTGACTGGTGGCGGCGTTGGCGTCAGCACAAAGTGAGGAAAGATTATCATTACGTGATGACGTCATCATGATGTCACAGGACGACAAAATTTTTGACGTCGTATAATGGTGTCATAACATGACAAGGTAGCTTGGTGATAGTGGGCCGACACCGGATGCAGTGAAAAACCACGTTAGGTGCAGAAAGATTTGTAGGGGGCGTGGAGGTGTGAGGGGATCGATATATCGACTAAGAAGAAAAAAAGAAGATGGCTTTCGCGTTCCAGTCGTCTTAGGCGGAGGCATAAAAGACCGTGAGACTTTTCTGCTAGTAAGGTTGCTGGACACACCTGCAGTAGGAAATATCCAGTCTTGGCAGCTTCGTCACTTCGTCAAACATCAATGTGAACTCACAGACTGTTGACGATTTATAAGTACACTACCGAATGCATGCCTCACTACAAGTGCACGTTTTCCAGCAAATTAGTCTGTGTATATCAACGGATTCTGACGTATTTGGCGCTCGGTTTCTCGCACGAACCCCATACTCTGCAGACGTCACTGTTGCATTCAACGCCGAGAGAATTTGGGCTTACACCATGGATTAAGATATAGGTCCCACATTCCCCCAAAGTATGATTATTAAAACATTCATACGTCCCTCTAGTCAAGCACGTCACTCTGTGACCTACGGGGAGATATGTAGCGCTGCAGAGAGTTCGCTACACGTCTGCAACTATCTTATAAGTTATAGACCATAGGAAAATTTTTCATTTCCCCAACAGAGATAGTAGGTCAAGAATGTCCGTAAGAGTCCGAAGGGAGTCAGTGAAACGGTAGGAATTTCTAAAAAACCACTCATAATTTCTAAATTCTGTAAGCACGTGTCGACGGACTTGAAGAACATCTAAAAATCCACAGGGGTTCTTAGCTGGGCTAGTTCGTTTGGGTACATAACGGAGAAATAGCGCGAACAAAGGAAGTGAAAGAACGAACAGGACAAAGCGTTGAAGTATCTAGTTACTCGAATGACTGAGGCGTCATGCTCTCCAGGGTTCGTGCTGGGAAAGCGCCGCGCTGATGTTGGCGTCTTTCGCAGATCTCGACCCGCTGTTTAGAGCTTCGGGTTAGTGGTGAGCTAAACGAGGTAGCGCTAACAGCTGCCATGGAGGGAGCAGTCACGACATGTTCTTGAAAAGGTCCTAATTAAGAGGAACTCCTTGGGCAAGTTGGTGGCACATGTCAATGGCTAAGAGCGAGGAAACGAAAAAGGACGACAGAGAGGAACTAGCGAGACAGACAAAGCGCTGACTTACAGCCGAATTTTATCGCAGAAATGAAAGCACCAGCACAAGTGACGTATAGGTTTTCGTGCGCGGTTTGACGTTTCATCAAATGCGCGGTTAAACGTTTCAAACCGTTTCACACTGTAGTACAGAGCTTCGGATAACGAGCCGGGCACCTCTTTAACGTGCACGCAAAGCCCGGCGCACGCACGTTTTTTGTTCTGTAACGTAATGCGGCTTTCGCGGGAAGGAACCAAACCCACGACCTCGTGGTCAGCATAAAAGCGCTACAGCACTGTGCCACGGCATCAGCTGCCAGAGTGGCAGTGTAGCTTTTTTTTTTTGACGCGTTTTTCATTCCTCTGTTCTCCAGTCAAATACGAGTGGTGATACAGACTGCATAGGGGATATATTTTTGTTTTGTTTTCGAAAGCCTGCCCTTAGTCATAGTAATACGGGCTGCCAGAAAATACACACGCAAGTTTGCTTCATGTATGAAGTCCAGCAGTGAGCGGTGGAACGGATTCGCTGAATCCAGCGATTAAGATCCGGTCAAGATCGAGAATATTTTGATGAGCTTATACATGAATATGAAGATTGGCTGTGCGGTAAGTTACGAAGCCCCAACGCAGGCTATCCCAAAGCTTTAACAGTTACAGAGCGAAACCAACGCCTCCAGAGGAAGGAGCATTAGACGATTCTACGAGGCATGCTGACATCTTCCGCATCACATCACATCACAATAGAACAAGCCCGTATTAGGAGTATACAAGCGTCACAACTCAGCGAGTTCCGCTTCCGGCGAATTAGGCTGGTTGCTGGCTCAATTAAACACGGTCGGTGGCGACAGCAGTGGTAAGATTAATTCGGCGGGCATCCGTCGACGCTGAAAACACGAGGGCGACGAGGCAGTCGTCAAACGAAAAGTTTGCCTGAAGAAAACAACTTGTATTTCTTCTTATTTGTTGCGAAGTACGCTAGCATATGAGCATATGCGCAGCAAGAGAATGCGTAACCACTGCGAAGCAGCGTCGGAGCGGCGCAGCCAAGCACGCCCAGCGTACGTAGAGCTCAACTTCCGTAACCTGACACAAAACACGCACGCACAGGGCGAAAAACACAGAATACGGTGGTGACGGGAGCGAACCAACTTTTTCGGGCCAGTCGTCGCCGTCGCTTTTCGCGCGCTTTTTTTTTTGCGTGTTTCCCGCGCTTACGTTCGCGACGACTTTCACACTTGAAGAAAAGCGCGGGAAAAATTAGCGCGCGTCGACGGCTCTGTGTACACAAGAACTTCGAGGAGGCACGACTAGTTAGCACGACTCGCTCGCGCAGCGCGCTTCGTCAAAGCTCTATACGGCGCGAGTGTACAAGGATGCAGCGGAAAAGTTTTTCGCCGACGAACGCGCGTAAGAGAGAAAGTCATGCGAGCGCGCACGAAAACAAAGCCACAGCCTTCGTGCTTGCGGGCAACGCGAAAACCAACGCTGCTTGCGTTCGCCTACCGCAAACACGCTCGCATGCCTGCAGAGGCCCTCGAAGAAAGAAAGAATGCCACCCCGCGCGCGCACGGCGAAGTTCTTCGAGGCGGAACAACTCGAAAGCTGGCCGCGCGTGGCGACAACGGCTAACCGCTCGCGCGTCTGGTACGCATTGTTTCTATCTCTTTTTTTTTTCGTTTTCCTTGCTTCCGCAACCAGCAACTACGGAAGTTGATGCGGCAGAAAAGTGTACCTGGCGGGGCTGTTGCGTGATTTAGGTGCCTAATAGCGAATTCCGATCCCGCGCATTGCGTTGGCATGATGCTGTTGCCAAAGTCATATGCGTGCGCAGAGTTGCCCAAGGACGACGACAGGCGCGACAGCGCCTATCGTCGTTTTTCTTCGTCTGTCTTCCTTTGTGTTCGTACAAAAATTCAGCGCTGTTTTCCCTTCTTTGCACAATGAACCAACTTGCCCAAGCCTTAACTCTAGCAGAGTTGCCCATTTGGAAGGGGAGGCTTAGGCTGCCATTATCGCCCAAGACCTGCGTGGCCGTAACCCTGCGCTTTGAACAATGACGGGGCAGGCCCCACTGAGTAACGGCATGGGGCAGACTTTGCGCCCTCTCTTAGGTGATTTGGGGAGGGGGGGGGGACCAGAACCACCACATGATTATCAGGGACGTCGTAATAGAGGGCTCCAGAAATTTCAACCACCTGGGGTTCGTAAACATGCACCTAAATCTAAGAGCACGGACCTCTGGCATTTTAGCCTCCATTGAGAGCACTCGTTCACTCAAGCTACATAGTGAAAACGGGTGTACTTCCGTCACTGCGAGCAACGTACTCCAGTGCTCCAACGACAACGTAGGAACAAACCTCACACGCACCCGTTTCCTCAACATACTCCGTCGCCCCCCCTTCCCATCTCTATTTTTCTCGAGCCCAAGTTATTTAGTCAGTTCGCTTGTTATCACGAAAGCCTCCTCCCGCGACATGCACTCGCTTAGTACCTAGTTTGGCCGTAGGTTACGAAAGAAAGAAACAAAAGAAAAGAGAAAGATGCACGAAACTACAGCCGTCGTAGCGTCAGCTCGTTCTAAACCAAATACTCAGCGTCCTCCACTCTTGTCAACCAGTCCTTTTAGCCGAACCACTGCCGCCCACGAAAAAGCCCTCCCCCTCGCCCCCCTCCCCATCCTCTCACCCTCTCGTTCACGCCGAAAACAAAACTTTCGCGGCGGAGCAGCGCTGGGAGAAGAAAACCAAGAAAAAGCGCGCGTACTCCGGCGTTCGCGCGCTTTACGCGCGCGCCACTCGACACGCGCCGAAGGACGAGGCGCGAAATCTCGCCGGCTGACGAAACAAAAGCGCGGGAAAACAAAAACAGAGGGCGAGGAGGAGGTAGGAGAAGGAAAAGAAGGAAAGACGCTTACGAGGAAGGACATGCAAAGGCAGGCATGCGCCAGTGAGGTGGAGAAGGGGAGAGAGAGAGAGGAGGGGGGGGGGGTGCGCGCGTGCGCTTTTAATCGCGTTATCGCGCAAACCGAATTAATCCAAAATTTTGTTCCGGTACAGGCAAGCACGCTCGACCGTAGCCAAGCTCTCCCTTCCAGCATTGGCTTGCTTCAGCGCTCGCATATTTACGCGGGAAACAGCGAGCGAAGTCTCGCCTAATCTACAGGTGCATGGGAAGTTTTGCTGCGTCTTACTCGCAAAACTTCGCTTTTCGCACATGCGTGCAATTCCTTCACTTTCTCCCAGTCCTCCTCTCTCGCATTCTATATATTTAGCGCTTCGACAGTTTGCTGCTCCAAACGTGCGCAGTACTAATCAAAAAGAGCGGCTACGCCATGGAGCGCCACGGAGTTTTGGTTTTGTTTTGTGTATTGGCGGCTGGTGTTGGAGGCTTTGAGTACACGCAGACCGAAAAGTTTTCTTGTTACGCAAACGTTCGCTTGTCAGGCGTGTCCCAGCAGTTCGGGCCTACAATTAGTGACAAATAGGATGTGGGAGAAGGAAAACGTAAGCGATGGTCTACTACATATAAAAACAGGTAGTAACAACTGGCTCCTGACAGGAGCACTGGAAGTAGGCGAAGGCCTTGGTGGAATTGCAACAATCTCGACAGGTGCACAGACTCCTTTTCGATGACGACCAACCATGCACAGGGACACAGTCCTGCATCTTTGTTTTTGTTTTTTCTTCTTCCTCTAAGCGTTGCTTGCTTTTCTGCGCGCATGTTCACCAAACAAAAGGTTCGGTGCTTCGTTAGCATTTCTGAACGGTCAACTGTCTCTATCATCCCCAAACATGAACCGCGAGAACACAACCTAGAGCCCAAGAAATATCAGTTTACCCCGATTATATTATCTCACATAATTACGCTTACATAACCACCTATCTTACATAATTACGCCTCCCCCCCCCTTCTTCTTATGCGCACTCTAATGCCTGCAAGTTCCTCTGGAACACTGGTGCAAGCGTTATCGGGTGACAAAAGTGCCTGTTTGGCCCACTTTGAAAGCAAGACGCACGAAGGAGCTCTTAGAAGGATATGGAACCGATTCGAACTTCCGTAATAACTACTTCATGCGCGAATTATTATGCACTGTCTACATACGCGCCAAACTTGCATAGCATAATTCAAAGGCACTCAACATTACATTCCACAAAAGAAAATGAAGGAATCTCTTTTGCGTGAGTTTCAGTAATCAATGCTAATTCGCGTGTAATTACATATCTAATTATTCTGCAATCAGTCAGCCTCAATTCTCGCCTGAAAAGAATAAAATATTAGGCCCAAAATGAATGCCCAGTTTGTTCTTTGGTTGTATTCGTTTTGAACCAAAGGAAACTAATACTCTTGTCGTTGGTCCTGGAACGCGGCGCGTCGAACGATCGTCGAACATGGTAGTGCCTCCAGCAGATTGATCCTCTGGAGCAATACGCAGCTCAATGAAGTTAAATGACCGCTAGATGCCCACTCAGGAAGCCTGCACAAATGTGCATACTGCGTTTGAAGCAACTTGAAGAAACACGCCGTGAAGTGACGCGCCTCCGTAGTTGATGTGTATCATTGTCATACCTGCCAAGTTTGGAGAAACGGAATCCGGGAGATTTACTCAGCGGGGAGGGGGGATATAAAATATGTCGACCGCGGGATGGGGGGGGGGGGGGGTATAAAGTATGCCGACCGCGGGGGGGGGGGGGGGGTACTGCGATAGCAATTATACGGACATTAGGCAGTTTTAGAATAGCGTGCGCAAAGCTGTGCGTTGGCTTCTCGCGCAACTGCGCATGCGTCGTGCGCTAACCGCTTCCGGGCTCCCGTTAAGTGACGGAAATAGCGGGCCGCAAACGCTAACTTAGCGTAGCTAATCTAAAACTGCCTACTAGGCAGTTTTAGAATAGCGTACGCAAAGCTTTGCGTTGGCTTTTCACGCAACTGTGCATGCGTCGTACGCTAACCGCTTGCGGGCTCCCGTTAAGTGATGGAAATAGCGGGCCGCATACACTAACGCTAACTTAGCGTACGCTATTCTAAAACTGCCTACTGTCAGCGGGATTTTGCGGTCGCCGCTGATCTGTACAGAGTCGAAACCGATAACATCGCTTACGCATCGTCTGTCTCACGTGCGAGTAAAAGCGCGCTAGCGCTAGGGACGAACGCTGTTGAAGCAGAGATGAAACGACCCGACCGTCACCGTCGCGCGAAGGGCACATGCGATAACATCCCTCCGCGTGCGAGCCTGTCGTCGCTTGCTTACCAGTTATTTCGTCAGGCAAGGGACCATAAGGGGCGCCGTTGAGAAGGGGACGGTCGCGAGCGCTGGCGAACGCGGCATCTCGACAGACATCGGTAACGACTACCCTTTTAAGTGTTGGGCTCTCCACTTAAAGCAGTGGTGACAAAATTCTGAAGGCGAGATAACTTGTGGGATAGATTTGTGTATACAAAAACGGATTATCTAAGAAATATTAACGGCTGATGTAACCTATAACACACTTAAGATCAATTTTTAAATTGCGTGTTGCGCATCTGTACGCGGAACGTCCCACCTCGCGTCACGACATCAAACAACAGCCACCTGCATCACGAGCGTGTGTTGGCGCCATAATTCTTGCGAGCGCTCTCTCCTAGCGAAAACAGAGCGCACCTTTTTTATGTACTTATATGTACGCATCACAGGCAAGACGCGGCTGCAGCGCTATGACACGTTTGCGTTGGCAGCACTGCGGCACAAAGTGCACAGCTACTTCATGCGCAATGCAACTGAATTGAACCTTTCTACCATCGTTAAAAAAAAGAAGAAGAAGAATCCTTTCGTCCTTTCTACTACGTGGCCAGACAACTTTGCTCATGTGGCCAGACAAAACACTGGACGCGCGGGGCAAAACTGGATTTCCGGGAGATTTTCCTATGACCCGTACAACCGGGAGAAACGTTCAAAATCCGGGAGTCTCCCGGGTAATCCGGGAGACTTGGCAGGTATGCATTGTATACACCGCCGCTGAAGGAGATAAAGTGTGACCCCATGAAGTGTCTTCAAAAGCTTCGAAGATCCTTAACTCAGCAGGTCCACCAGCACGGAACACACAGTGTCACATAGCAATGTCACATCTAATGTTTTTGTGTTCTACTGTAGCGCGTACACACGTCAGTTTGCGCGCGCGACTTTTGTTACCACGAGGTGTTTCAGCTAGGCGAGCGCCTTTTTTTTTTGCTGCAATCGGCGAATTAAGGCGCGCAGGCGTCCCACCGTGAATCGTGCCCGATTTTCACGGCTCAACACAATCTAACGAAAGAGTGGAAGAACGACGCGTATAGCAAAGAAGAAGATGAAGAGTTCAACACACACACACACACACACACACACACACACACACACACACACACACACACACACACACACACACACACACACACACACACACACACACACACACACACACACACACACACACACACACACACACACACACACACACACACACACACACACACACACACACACACACACACACACGGATGAAAATATAATCACGCGTTATAGAAGTTGCAGACTACAGGAAAGAAGAAGGGACAGAGACAAGCTCAGGCTGCGAAATGCATTATTTGCAATGTGCGCAATTTGCCATCTTACTCTCTACCTGCTTCCGAAAGAGTAGGTGGGTGTTGTAGCCCCTCCAGGTGGTGCAGTTGTCAGCCCGCCCTCTCCCTATTTCCTCCGAGTTCTCGCGTATTTGTGTACGCGTATCAAATAAATAACTAAATGAGTTGCCCCGAAACTACGCTTCTTTCCCAGCGTGCGTGCGCGCCACTTACTGACGACGCTGCAGAACACAGCCGACACGGTCGCGACATTTCCGCATCGATGGCGTCACTGTCGTCTTCACCCATCACGCTTGGGCGACGTTTTCCATCTTTGCGCCGTATACGTACTCATCCTGCAACCCCCTCTTTTTGTCTTTTTTATTCTTTATCGGCGTCCAAATTCACTTTGTTTTACTGCCAGGCGCAGCAGAAAAACTTTTACCGAGCGTTCAGTTCTCCAGCGTCAAGCTGCACTTCCTACTGTCCTTTTTATTATTATTTTTTTTTTTTTTGCTGGCAGATTTTTATTCCCCGACATTTCCCCCCAATTACTCCAGCGCAGGCATTTTCGGGCCGCCTCGTACGCCGAGTAAGTTTAAGTGCCGGAGCAAACAGAAAATCGAAAAACAAAATGAATATCCAGACGCAAGCGGAGAGAGGAGTGATGAGATATCCAGGGAACGGAGTAAAAACAACAAAGGAATAAAAAAGGAGTTAACGCGACCGCGATGAAGACTCGGGCCGCGGCTTCATTATCGTCAAAACTGTTGGGGGCTTGTGGAAAACAAATATGCGAGCGGCGTCGCTCATTCGTTAGAAGCGAAGAAAAACGGAAAGATGGGTATTCGTTGAAGCGGGACAAACAGCGGCGCGCGTCAACAACAAGCTACGGCGGACGCCGTGAGCGCAATCACGTAATCAAATAAGAGCGGACGAGGCACGATAAATAAAAAATACGGTCCAAGAGGGACTCCGGACGGCTGTAAATGTGATAGTAACGTTACAAAAGCTAAGCCACCGTAATCGGAGTGCCCGCTATGCGCAATGAAGGGAGTGCCTGTTCGGTTACGCAAAAAAAAAAAAAAAATTGTCCAGCGACTTTATTTGCAGAGCGCCTATTCACTACTTGGTTGAATAGGGTCTCGAGTAGTCTCGAATTTTTCAATAACGGTCTGTTCGTGCACGCTGATATATAGAAGAAGAAAGGTGTCCAGCGATTCCGTTTGCAGGAGTAATTCGTTACCCACTGATCGAATCGGTTCTCGAGACATCTCGGACTTTCCAATAAAGTACGGTTGAGAGCAAAAGTTCGCATAATGTATTTACTGCGGTTTTATGTGTCACGATCACGATATCGTTATGTGGCACGCCGTAGTGGAGGGCTCTGGAAATGTCGATCCTCCTAGGGTTCTTTAACGTGCGCCTGTGATGACGTCATCACGACGTCACTCTGGCGTCGCATAATATGACATATCATGATGACGTCACCACACGACATCGTCGCTTGATCAAAGGTGGGCCAATACCGTAGGCAGTGTGAAGCCATCTGAGGTGTACAAAGCTTGCAACCACTTCAGGTGTAGAAAGCTTACAGGAACAGCGGGAGAGGCGGGGGGGGGGGGGTAGGTGAATACAGTCAACACAGAACTAAAAGACGAAGATGACTTTCGTCTTTGAGTCTTCATAAGTGAACGCATAAGGGACCATGTGATTTTTTGACTCGTTCTTTCCCTCTATTTGATTTTTATTCCTTTTACCCCTTTCCACAGCCCGGGGTAGCGAGCCGCTACATACACTGGCTGCCCTAACTGCTTTTTCCTTCTCCTTTCATTTCTTCCGAATTCGGCTGATCTCAGGCGCTACCGTCCACGCAATGCATTAAGACAATTCTACGTTGCACGGCGGTGACAGAACGTTTTCGAGCGATTAATCTACTTCCTTTTTTCTTACGTCACAGCATGTAGATTTCAGCGAATAAGTTCTGCGGAATTCTGCAAGATGGAGTAAGGGTTATGAAAGGAATAATTGACAACACCCCCGCTTGTAGCACTTAGACCGCAAAGAAATCCATGCGGATTCCTCAGGAAGGAAAGCTTCTAGTTGAAGAAATATTCGTGCTGGTCCGACCAGGACGAATGTTTAGGTGCGGTGCTTTATCAATATACAATACCGTTCTTGCATATGCATAGACGGCAACCTGAAATGGTTCTGCTTCAAGTCTTTTGAAACAGTATAATACAGAACTCCACGAGTCAAACTACTACAGCCCCACGGCGGATGACGACATCGTACACAAAGGTGAAATCTTCGAACGAAATGACATGTTCCGGAGGGACCCTGAAACCCGAGCCCTGAAAACTGGGGGTTGCAACAGCGCCCGCTCTGCAACCTTCTTATTTGACTCGGCTCGCTGCTGAGCTCCGTGTAATTCCATTACCGCGTGCTGCTGTGACGGCGCAGGACGCGCGCGTCAAAATGCAGCCACACACAAACAACGCAAGCTCTCGAATGGCCGGTGCGTCTCTTCAAAAAAGGAACAGCAGTAAAGACACGTACGGCGTGATCGCACCCCCCCCCCCAAGCAAGCTTCCTAGCGCGAAGCCGTCAGCGTTCGTTTGCGGGTAAATTAAATGAAAAAAAAATGCCGCGAGCCAATGAAACGAGGCGAAACTGCGCTGGGAGAAAACGGGGTTGGAATAAAAGGGGAGAGCGTTAAATAAAATTAAGTAAGAGAAAGGCGACCCGCAAATAAATAGCCAGCCGAGAGGATGAGGAGAAAGACGCACAAGCTCGCCACACGTTATCCTCCGCGAGCTTTATGAAGCTGCAGAATCTCAGCGTCAGGAAAACTGCGGAGTGAAAGCGTGAAGAGGAAGAATGGGGGGAAGGTCGAACCGTGTGAGGGAGAGGGATGTTCTTGAACGTGCGGGGCGCGGGATCTTCGCCGCTCAATCAAATTATAAAGTCTTTGTTTGCTGGTACCTTCTTCGTTTAGTTTCTTTCGCCGCGGGTGTGTCGCAATGAGGGACGGTGTTTGAAAAAAATAAACTGAATGTCGTAAACAGTGGCGGGCGCGGCGGTGACACGACGATCTCTGTCAGCGCGAAGGAAGAGGCGTGCGAGAGAGTAAAATGAAAGAGAAGGAGAAAGAAGGCGAGGAAGGGGGGAGGCGAGAGGACTGAATCGAGGACACGAGAGGTGAGCGAGTACGAAAGGACCCCCGTACCTTGAGCACGAAAGAGGACGAGAAAGGGAGCGCCAACCGTGCGATCCATAATTAGCGGGGAAGGATTGAAAAGCGTATACGAGGCCGTATAAGAATCTCTGCATGAGGTTGGTATTACGAAATGTGAAGCGAAATGTTTGTGTACAGTAGAGCATGGTTTCTATCGTCGCCGATGATGCTGAAGAAACGACACTGGCATGTAGCTGTCAGCTCGCCCGCTCGCTCGCTCGCTCGCTCGCTCGCTCCCTCCCTCACCTCACTCACTCACCTCACTCCTCACTCACTCACTCACTCCTCCTCACTCACTCACTCACTCACACACACACACACACACACACACACCACACACACACACACACACACACACACACACACACACACACACACACACACACACACACACGGATCACGTCATTGACAACGCGATAAACACCACGTAAAGCGTCCGGTAAAGCGTGCATTGCTGCAAGATTGACATTAGTGAGGGGAAGCTCCCAACACAACACGTAAAGCTTCCTGTAAAGCGTGCATTGCTGCAATGTTGTCTTCACTGAGGGGAAGCCTCCACCTGGGAAGCAAAGACAGGGCTGGATGCGGGGTAAGGAGCATCATCTACCCTCTACCCAGAACTAAAGAAAAATGAATAAAAATTGCAACTTCAACCGACGACGTGTTTCATGAGACAGTCCTACTGTGATAGTTTCATTAAACTAACTAACTAACTAACTAACTAACTAACTAACTAACTAACTAACTAACTAACTAACTAACTAACTAACTAACTAACTAACTAACTAACTAACTAACTAACTAACTAACTAACTAACTAACTAACTAACTAACTAACTAACTAACTAACTAACTAACTAACTAACTATGTCAATCAATCAATCAATCAATCAATCAATCAATCAATCAATCAATCAATCAATCAATCAATCAATCAATCAATCAATCAATCATGTATACAAGGTGTGTGTCATTCCACTCGTCATTCACGTCGCGTCGCGTTGCTTAAGCTACGTAGCCGCATCAAAAATTTCTCTCTCCCGTCAAGTAATACACAATGCTCCGCTGAAAACGTGCGCATTAAGCGTAACGTTCATAACAAGGTGGGACCCGTGGGTTTCAGATGATGCAGCGACGAGCAGCACTGTTCG
Organism: Rhipicephalus sanguineus; assembly: GCF_013339695.2. NCBI lineage: Eukaryota > Metazoa > Arthropoda > Arachnida > Ixodida > Ixodidae > Rhipicephalus > Rhipicephalus sanguineus. Next base: position 44,838,429 of record NC_051184.2, on the reverse strand, counting down.
CGCAGGTGTGAAAAAAAGAATTAGCCGGGGGTGTATATACGTGAAAACACGAAGAGCTATTTGAAGCGACAGCCACCTGCATCGAATCTGAATTTGATAGTTTTTGTAAGAACTAAAAGAATTGAAATCTACTGCAGGAAGTGAACTGTTGAGGTCATTTTTTTAAAGTCTGCTAAAAATTGAAAACGTAGACAGCAAACCAAAGCTATCAGTCGTAACACTTGGTAACAAAGCAATAAAAACGTAGGCACCTTGCACTATTGGCACAAGGCTTGAGTCTTCTAACACCATGGCTTGAGTAACAGCACAACTTGTGGTCGACCTAGCTTAAGAGCAAGGTCTTAATTAGCAATGTCTTAGTCAGAATGGTCTTAATTGACATGACCTTAATTAGCATAATCTTAGCCTGGTTTGCTTGGCTTAATTAGCTTGATCTTAGCATTGCCTGGCTTAACTATTTCGTGACCATGAAAAAATTGGCCACATTTTGTATGCTTTAGTAATTATTTTTATTATGAATAATACAATAGATACAGTGAAATATTATATATCGATAATAACCTAAGTGATTGTAATTTTTAATGGTGGTACTGCAAAGAATTAATAATGGGGTATAATACGCAATAATGTTTATGAAGGACAAGATTTGTAGAACATTGCATAGAACATTTTTAATGTTGTGCTCTCAACATAAAAGAAGAAAAAAACTAAAAATAATCTAAAATGTACGAAATGTTTGCCTATCAGTTTTATAAATTAGAGGAAGGTTTGAGCGGAATTACAGGAAGGTTTGATCTGGCTTAAAAAACGCATCAGTCACCATTTTTTTTTGTCAGCCCAGTGAAAAGATTGTTCCATCAGGTTGCATGGTAATATTTTTTTCCCTCAACAAATTTTCCAAATAAAGTGATACGAGGGCAAGTAAAAAATTATCTACACTATTCATTCTACAGTTTATAAACATGGAGCTAGGGTGATACTATGCACATCCTTTTTATACGTAATCTCCCTCCTTATCAATGCACTTGGCCCAACGGTCAACAAGCTTACATATTCCACCCAAATAAAATATTTTCGGTTCGTCGTGAAGCCACTTTTGCAACGCATTTTGCACGTCTAAATTTGAGGCATATTGGCGACCACGCAAAGCATCCTTGAGAGGCCCAAACAAGCGAACGTCAGAGGAAGCTAGGTCTGGGCTGTAGGTAGGGTGCTCCAATAACTCAAAAATTTATTTTGTTTATGATTTCAATAGTGTGTGGTCGTGCATTGTCACGCAACAACAAAACTTTCTTCGACAACAAACCTCGGCGTTTGTTGCGAATTGCTGGCCTCAGCTTCTTTTCCAACATTACACTATAACTCGCAATATTTCACTATATTCTACAGCCCAGACCTAGCTCACCGCACGATGTGTCATCCCCAGACCTAGTGTCCCCAGACCTAGTGTCCCCAGACCTAGTGTCATCCCCAGACCTAGCCCAGACCTAGCCCAGACCTAGTGTGATCGCACGATGATTGACACCGCCGCCGCCGACGGTCAGTTTTCGCATTTGATGAGGCATCTAAGGCTTTCGCCTTAAAACGTCATGGAGATCACTACAAGGGCGACGTTCCTGTAGAAGATGCGCGTAAAAAAACGAAAACCTAAGTGTGTCCTGCGGTCATCTAGATTCGAAGAACGCAAATGCGAGGAACAAATATTCAGTAACATCAGCGATGCCACTCAGAGACAAAGGAGAAGAATGAGAATGGGGGGGGGGGGGCAGTGAACACAACTTGATTACCCGCCATCAAAGACGAGGTGCCACCAGCTGGCGGCCGTCTCAATTCTGGCTCAATTACGGGCCACATCAAATTACATGGCCGGCGCGAGAGAAAAAAACGTAACCCGAATTCGAGGAAGAGAGCGAAACAAAGGGCTCCGAGAGAGGACAACGCAAGGAAGCCGAGACAACGCCAACAACACGAAAACGTTAGGAAAAAAGAAACGGAGACGGCGGACGGCACATGCCGATCGACGAGCGCGCATGCGCGAGATCCTAGTTCATTACGCCAGAGGCCCGTAAGCGAAAGCGACTGCGTCTCACAGCGACGAGACGTTCGCGGGAACCGCGCTGGCCTTCTCCCTCATCAGCACGCGAACGACAGCGGCGGGCCCTAATTTCATTAAAATGCGTTCTTAATGAGGCATAAATTGAATTAATATTCTGTCGTCCCACGCGTGTATATAACCCTTCCTTTCCGTCCCAGACGCCTTCGCGCTTCGCCGTCAAAGCTCGCGTTTGAGACACTGTACCTCGAGCTTGCAGGCTGCAGCTCATGAAGACGTGGCGCGTACACACACGCTTTCGCCGAAGCATTACGTTGAAAAGCGAGGTATTATAGCTTATGTATGTTTTATTTTTCTATATTCAGGAGCGAGTTCCCTTGGTGACGACGGCGGAAGCGGCGACAGAGAACCTTTTAATATCGCGGCGTTTCCGATCGTTCCGCAAAGGAAGAGGGTAGGGGACTGCTCAGAAGTCTTCGTTATTAGCGCGCGGTACGTTAATTAAAGGCTCGTGCTAAGCGCACGCCTCGAATATGCGTACATACACACACAGGCGGCGCCACGGTCGAGCTGCTTCCGCAGCGAAGCGAGCGGTTGTTCGCATTAAAAACGGATTAAATTTCTCGCGCGCTCGCAATCCCACGGTGACCTTCTTTTTCTTTGCATCGGATCTGCAAGCGCCGTGCGCGAATGTGGTTAAGCAGGACGGAAGGAATGGGTAGACGGAATGGAGAGGAGGATCAAATGGGGCTGAGATTTCCACGCGCCAGCCGGGGCTATTAACGGGCCGCGCTTTTCGAATATTGCGTGGCGACGATTGCGAAGTGTGGAGAGACTCCCGATTTCACCATTCAAAGCGTTTTTTGATGATGGCGCAGGTGCTCCGAGTGTGTCGCCAGCGGATACACGAGAAAGTTATTGCCGCTGGAAGAGAGCCGGCCGGCCGTTTAGTCAGACCACCGCTGTGAACGTACCCTTCGCTCTTTATATAGAGAAGCCGAGCTTTGGACACTGCCTTAATAAACTTATTTCCCGCAAGAAATTCCCGAATCTGCGCTCCGTGCTTAGCAGTTCAATGTGTGTTCACAAGAGATCGTGTTCGTAGGCAAGCATGCACAGCGGCCTGTATACACCGCGCAATAGCCTTACCGCTTTACGCGAACGCTTTCACAGAATAAGTGTGCATGTTCTCTTGCAAGTGTAATCACGATACGCTTCCTATGCGTTCCATTACTTCTTCTACACTAAGAACGTTCACTAAACACTCTACTGCGAACACCGAAAATTTTGCAATGCGGGTTATTCAGGTTTCTGACGTGTCAAGCATTGTGCGCACCGCCCGACAGGCGTATACGTTCCGTACATCGCACTCCTCACGAATGCGCGAGTTAGCACAGCGATCTCGGCAATCAACGCATCCCCAAGCTGCGGTGACAGTGAGCTTTCCGCGATGATGGCCCCACGAATTTCAGCACCTCGGCAGTCCAGGAGCGCAGAAAACCGAGAATCACGCCAGCAGCCTAGTTCACTGAAAGACGTTCCTTCTTAGACCGCGGCGAAGTCGAGCGCGCCTCCTTTCCCGGTGTCCAACGTTCTTATTTTTCTTGACGCCTACTTACCGCTATGGAGCCGACGCGTTTCTCGTTGGAACGCGCGTAGAGCAGCCGTTCTTAATAGGCTCGAGGTTTCGGCTTGCCGTAATTGCTTCGAGCATCGTTCTCCCATTTCTGGAGTTCCACGGGACAAAAAGTAATAATAAATAAAATCGCGACAGGACAGATTCCAACGATTCTCGCGAAGGAGTGTACGCGTACGCTCAGAGCGAAACTTTTGTCGGGAAAAACTGTTATCCCGGAAAGATGATAAAAACGATAAAAAACTAAAGGTTAGGTAGGACAGAAACTGTTCGGAACGTCGGGTTTCCAAACTCGAGAGAGTCTCGGTTACTGGGGCGAGATAAAAAAACAAAAAGAAAATCAACATCGAATAAAGACGACGTAGAACGAAGATGAAGAGCCAGACGCCGCCAGTATAGTCGGCGGCACCGAAGCCAACGGAAACCGAAAGCCCATTACTATGTCACGCCTCGGTAAAGTTTCAAGACAGTCCGGGGACAGATGCAGGGTCTGGCATACGGGGGTCACGAAAGCCATTACTCGCCGCGAGCGCCCGCGGTGGTTTGTGCCAGCAGCTCCCACACATATACGGGAGCTGCAGTCGTGGCGGCAGCAACTTGTCGCGTTCTCATCTCGTGGTATCAGAGAACGCGTAGAGAGCGTTCCCGCGAAAAAACCACGCGCGGTGTCCAATGACCGGCAAAAACGAGGCCCCATATATACACACTGGGTGGATGAGACGAAAAGATGAAGCGAGACGGGCGGGAGTGCGATACTTATATATATGTGAGAGAACGGCTCCCAAACTCGCGTGATAAACGCCGAGCAACGAACATTCATCATAGACGGTACAAAATAAAACGACGCAATGTTCTCTGAGGTAGAGAAGTATGGGCGATGTGCTCCAAGCACTTTCCTGACTGTAGAACTTAGCGCTGTAGAACTTCGACGCGTCCTCGTTTCGTATCGTGCGAAATCGCGCGGAAGTGGCTTGTACCAGTATAGAAAAAAAGAAGAAGAAGAAGCAATCGGTCTGAGAAGGGTGGTGCTTGGAAAAACTCGGCGGCGCCGACAAGTGCGGCTACGCTCCGAAATTCGCGACACTGTGTCGAGTTATAGCCTCTATTGTTCGCGTATACCTCAACCTCTGCGCGGCGTCCACACACGCGCGCGCACACACACACTGTCATCGGGAATGCACACAACACGATACTCCAGCAATAGCGCCAATAGCGCAATAGGTGATGACGTAGATAAGTGAATATCCGGGCTATAAAACAACGTGTCTGTGCATACGCGCGCATACGAGCGAGCGCACTAGCACAAATGCGTTTGAAAGCTGCAGATACTGCATCGACGCTCGAAGAAGTCGGTTTTACATATCGCGACCTGCTCGCGTGAACTATGTATCACAGTCCACATATTTGCACAGCTCAAATGGAACGGGGACAGAGGAGAGGATACAACACAGGCACTGTCCTCGTTCCCCTGTCCCCGTTCCATTTGCGCTGTGCAAACATGACGATATTGAATTACCAACTAGCCCAAGCGACTGTTCTATGAAGATTCAAGGCTCTCGCGACCGTCGCTTCCACTGCCCATATTTGTAGCGGTCACACCCATGGCAGCATCGATGTACGCATTGAATGTTTTATGTTAGAACAGTCACTATGAACTCTTTGAACGGACATTGTCGACACGAACAATGTAAGGTGGATCGCCGGTCAGTGGAAATGGTCATTCGTGATGACCATGTATCACCGCCGGCCATTCCAGTGCCTGCAATTGTCATGCCATTTTACGTTCCTTAACACTGAGGACCTGGACAAGCGAGGTAATCCATCCAAACATCTCGTTTCTTTTTAACTAACTAACTAACTAACTAACTAACTAACTAACTAACTAACTAACTAACTAACTAACTAACTAACTAACTAACTAACTAACTAACTAACTAACTAACTAACTAACTAACTAACTAACTAACTAACTAACTAACTAACTAACTAACTAACTAACTAACTAACTAACTAACTAACTAACTAACTAACTAACTAACTAACTAACTAACTAACTAACTAACTAACTAACTAACTAACTAACTAAATAAATAAATAAAACTTTCTTTTTTTCTGTGTTTTTGTGTATGTCTCACTAGTGAACACAAGCCAACGCGAACCCGCCAAGAAAATGGTGTCTAGTGATATCACTACAGTAATCTCCGCTTTATTAAAGTCGCTTCCAACTCGTAACTAACACGTTTGCGTCTTCCGAAATTCTTGGACAAAAAAAAAATGAACAACGATGAAACAAGGGATGTTAATATCACAGGATCCAACGGACCGTACACGCCGAGCTCACCGCATCGTTAAAGTTAGCACCGTTCACGCGTGCCGAAACACAACTGCCCCTCCTGCCACCGTCGGCGCGAACAGCCTCGTTCTAGCAACAGCCCTCGACAACATAAGTCGAGCGCTCGCGCCACACCCAAGGCAACACCGAAGCGCGCCTCGCTTCGGTCAAGCACGCAAAACGGCAGTGGTCCTCGCACACGGCGAACAACCACATCGCACAGCGAGCGGCGGGCCTCTCGAACGTAGAGACTGTACGACGCGCGGCAAATTGCTTTCCGCGTGTCGACCCCCTAATTAATTCATTCGTCGGAATTTTAAACTGCAATCAGGCAGTTCGCATCGCCGAAGAGGAGCGCGTCGGGCTGCCCGGGCCAGCGGAAGCGGTTCCGCGCAACCATACTACCCTCTTCATTCTGGGTACTGTAGAGGAAACGGGCTCTCGGAAAACGTGCCAGCGCTTTTCCGGCTCTCTCGCGCTTTCTCTCTCTCTCTCTCTCTCCCTCTCTTAAACCTTGTTTCCCTCTAGTTCTCCCTAACTTGAACGCTTTCCCCCGTTCGTTCTCCCCTTCCCATCCCACGCCTCTCTAGCTCTCCCCTCGAAGTTCTCACTTCTGAGCGCACTAATCTCTCCCCTCTTTCATTCTCAAACCTAGTTCTCCTACAAACTCTCACACAATCCAAAATGTCATACCCTCCCCCCTCTCTCCCTTCCTGCACACATTTGGTAATATCCCCATCTCCTCTCGAAGTTCTCTCTCAAAACCGCAGATACTGTTTTCTCTCTCCCACTCTCGAACCTACTTTCCATTCAATTGTCGTACAGTCTGACACCTCACCTTCCTCCTATACCCCTACCCCCGCCCCTTCCTCACGCAGTTCTAGACTTCCCTAGTACCTACCTCTCCTCATGAAATTCGAACACTCTCTCGACTCACAGATGTCCCTCTCTCATTCTCAAAACTATCTTAGCTCCGACAATTCAACACCTTCCCTGCTCCCTCAGGACATCCCCCCTCTTTCAGCAGTTTACTTTCCTAAATGCCTAAGCTACCTCTCCCACTTCTCAGATCTCTCCCAAGCAAATCATCCTGACGAGAGAGGGAGAGAGAAAGAGGGGGAAAACAGGAAGAGGTGGGAAACGCTCGTTTCCACAAAACTGCTTTCCGCTCAAACTCCAATCGGTGAAATGAGCGGAACTGAAGTCCCAGTTCATTCCCGGCGCTCGCTGTGCACCCCCCCCCCCTTTCCACATCCGCGTCGCCGAACAATTAGCGACGCGTCGTTGTTTCGCACGCGTCGAACGTCATTTCACCGCTCGTTCAAACGGATGAACTGTCGCGACTTCTTTTTATTTTCTTCGCAACGTCACAAAATTGCCAGGAAAAAAAAAGATCTCAAAAATGTATATGAGGGGAAACGTTTAGCACACGGGGGGCGGCCACGTTGGAACCCGTCAACGAGGTTGAACGATGTGATGACTTAACGAGGTTTCTTCCTCCTCGCGCCCGCAATAAATAGTTGTTCATAAATTACGCCGCGCGGAGCGCCGAGCAATTACGTCGCAAAACTTCAAATCAGGCGCGTAAACACGCCGGCGGAAATGACTCAGAAGGCGGGCGCTCGACGTGTTTATGAAAAAAAAAAGTTCAGGTGCGATAATTAAACGAGACTAATAGGCGGCGCGGGAGTGTTTTCCAGTTTCCCTCGGCAGGGAAGACGAAAGCCGCATATTTCCTTTGTTATTGTATAGTGTTCACTTGACGGACAATTACTCACCGGATTTCGGGAAAGCGTCGCTCAATCCGATAAACAAACACAGGAGTGGCACGGAAGATTTTTTGCGATCGGAGTTCCTAGAAGTCGTGCTCATTATAAAAAAAACAGAAAAAACCAGAACCCTTCTACTACTGCGAAGATTGAAAGCAGCAAAGCCAGCGGCTGCGGTTGCACGTTCTGTGGCAGCGGCTTCACGTCGTTTTCGCGCCCGTTCGCTCTTCTGCGCGTTCTGGCACTCCTTGAGCCCCCGCTTTCCTTCCACCGAGCGAACGACACGCGTACCTCCCATAGCGAGTCTGAAGTGCAACTGCCAATAACAGCGCTAGCGCGATCTCTACGTCACGAGACAGAGGGGAACAACGATTGTTTGGAAATGCCGCCGCCGAGTATCACGACACTTTGTGCCGCCGCCGAGTATCGCGACACTTTTGAAAGATGCATTGGCGGTGGCGAGGGGGCAAGGGGCGCCGAAAATTCTCGTTCTACGCGTCGTTTTCTCTGGATACGCGATCCTCCACAACCTAGTCACGCACAGCTTCACTGCAAAACGGCTCACAGATTTTTAGTTCCACGCTTTCTAAAATCTTTCTTCCCATGCGCTTCCCTTGTCTAGCGCAACTGAAAGGTGAACTCATTTGGAATAAATGTGAGTTGCACAAAGAGGCGACCACGCAAAACACCATGAAGTTATTTTCTTGCTAAACTCGAGGTCGCTGGTTCGACCCCCTTCCGCGACGATCGCGCTCCGATAATGGAGAAATTTAAAAACTACCGTAAACTAAAGTATTCAGCATCATGAGGATGAAGCACCTTAGCGTGTGACGCGACAAGAGATGTTCAAGGGAAAAGAACTGAAGGCGCCGATTTCCAGGCTAGCCCAGACTGTAAGCTACCGCACAATACCACCACTACAACCACAACGACAAAAACCACAATATAGTCGAGGTGCCCCTCTTCTCCATCCCTCCCCACTTCCCCCCTACCTTTTCTCTTCGCGGAAGGCGTTGCGTCATGACTGTCGACAGACGGAAGACAGAAGCTTTCTTCAAAGACAACAGGTGGTCGCCGTAACGAAACCAGTCGCCTTTGTCTAACAAGGCGAAAAATCCCAAGCGCCGGCAAGCGCGACTTTTACTGTAAAGCGTACTCTGCCACCAGCAGTCTATGTGTGTAAAGAAGCCCACCTTACAAAATAATGAATGAATGAAAAACTTTATTGGTGCAAAGAAATTCTCCCGGCGAAGGTGGAGCCCTCAGAAAGATGAAAACGCAGCGACGGCAAGCGCGACTGTCACTGTAAAGCGTGCTCTGCCACCAGTAGACCACGCGTGTAACGAAGTCCGCCTTACAAAATAAAAACGCACCGACGGTAAGCGCAACTTTCACTGTAAAGCGTGCTCTGCCGCCTGCACAATATGCGCGTAAAAAAGCCTACCTTACAGGATAAAAACATAGCGACGTCGCAGAGGGCGTAGAGGGGTATCGAAAAATCGCCAACGAAGGCGGACCTCGCAACTTTACGCATGTAATTTCGGACAGCCGGCGCGCGCGCTGTGCTCTATCGTACATCAAAGCACACGCGAGCGCATAACACACGGTACGCCGCGCACGTACACAAAAAACCCCATTCCCGCGCATTAATCTTGCCACAGTTCCCCTAGCAAGCCACCTCTGCTGGCGGTCCGCAACGAATCGTCTACAACTAAAGCGGCGTGACGGTGACGTGTGGTCGATGCTGTCCTTCGGCAACGCCCCTTTCTAAACCGACGTTCCCGGTTTCACGTTGGGGCCAGTGCGCTTCTCTACGATTTTCCGCCGCCCTTTCTACTTCCCTCCTCCTCCGCCTCTAACGCGTACGAGAGGCCGATTCAGGGTGCCTTCCATCAACCATTATTTATGCAAACCACACACAGAGAGACGTGGGACAGAAAAAGAAGTGCTCGGTACGAGACACATTGGCAGAAAAGCGAGACCCAAAGCGTCGCGCCGCGGGCGAGCAATTGAGGGCGGAACTCGCAATCGTAAATGTGTGTGTATTTATGTCACCGTGCTGCCCCCCACTCTTTCCTCGTGTAAGCCGCGACGGACCATCAGGGCCGAAGCTCACGTATGTACTTGTGGTGGTAGTAGTAGAAGTAGTACTCGAGCCGCAGGTAGAGACGCATGCTAAACGTGAAGTATATTACCCGCTGTGCGGCGCTGCTGCCTGCTGTTCGGAACGAGTTTCGCATTCAAAACGAGCGCTCTCGACGGAGTACGAAGAGCGATCAGTTCGTACGGAGCGGAGTTGCGGTCATAAAAAGTGAAGTGCACTGTAAAGCACGATAGCATGACCTTTACGGTTACAGCGACGATAAATCGTTGAACAGAGAATGTCCCCTTGTCCAAACGTCGGCTCCAGCGCCATCTTTTTTTGTTCGAGGAATTCCCATCATCCCAACCCTCCAAACTCCCCAGAACATCTCTCTGTTTGTGACATGAGTTGGGGTAACTTATGCAATACACACACAAAAAAAACGAAAAAGCACTGGAGCCTACCGACTTGAATTTGGCAATGATTCGGGTGACAGGATGCGGGAGATCACCGAGATCCCGTAGATTGCTAGCCACAACATTTGATAAGCGGCCTCCGCGTCATGACGCTGTAATCCTAACAGTGGCAGTATTACTACGAATGACTCTACGTGTAGCATACATGGTGTCCAGAGCTTTATAAGCCGCCGGTACATACGACCCCAGGGAGATTGCTACGGGCAGTAGCAGCATGTAGGTGAGCTTGAGACGTGCGTCCAGCCGTGTCGAAGGTTGACCGGTGAACGGTCGGCAATGATGGAATGAGGACAAGACTTGGTTTGTTTAATTGGTTTGAATTGTACCCTCGTGCAGTTCAATGCATTTATCGCAGTTCAATGCATTTATGAAATAGCGTTTTCGCCGTGTGAACCGCCCCTGCCTCATCCTAGTGAGGGAGGTATCGAACTCCTAAAGAAGTCCAGGCGTTGCAAAGAGCTTCAGATCTCAACCAGAGCCGACAGAGCGATAGAAATAATCAAAAAACGCACAGGGTCCCTTATGCGTTCGCCGAACAGACTCTAAGGCGAAAGCGATCGTCTTTTTCTTCTCAGTTGATGTGTTGATTCCCCTCCCTCCCTCCCTCCCTCCCTCCCTCCCTCCCTCCCTCCCTCCCTCCCTCCCTCCCTCCCTCCCTCCCTCCCCCCACCCGAAAGCTTTCTGCAGCTAACGAGATTTTGCCTCCAGGATCAAAGGCATTGCAAACATTCTGCAACTGACTTGGTTTTGCCCTGCCTCCGTCGTCGGCTCACCTTTCACCAAGCGACGATGCCATATAATGACGTCATCTTGTAACGTCACGCTAAGTGACGCCATAGCGACGTTATGATGACGTCACATTTGGCGACCTGTGGCGTCATGATTTAGCTTTAGGTGCACGTTAAACAACCCCGGATGGTAAACATTTCCGGAGCCCTCCACTACGGCGTCCCTCGTAATCATATCGTGGTTTTGGGACGTAAACCACCAACAATCATATTATTATGTGACGTCATGATGACGTCATATGGCTACGCCATTACGTGATTATGAGTTTTTCGCATCAATAGTGTTGACACCAACGGTCAATTTTCACGTTTAATGAGGCATTTGAGGCTTTTCGTCTTAATAGATCAACCCACCGTTCCACACGTTCAAGCGCACGGCTACTCCGACACAGGCCGCGGCAGATATCCTAAGCTTCCTAAAAAAAGAGAGAGACCAAAGCGCGGGAGGAGTAGGTCGGCCGGTCGTGTGTTTCTGTCTGTCTGGCTGGCTGGCGACCAGCGACCAAAGGTGTACTGCGTACCATCGGGGGAGCCACTTTTAATGTCCCGCGCCGCAGAGTGCTTGTCACACGGCTGAATAATTCTGAACCCATTTTCATTTGGCAGACGACGCCTTTCGCATTTATACTGCTGTCACTCTTTCCACCGTCCCATCGAAGTCACTCCTCTTCTAGACTCTCTCTCCCCGACACTACGAACACGTGCATACATATATATGCGCAACACCCCTTCCACCACATCCATGTCGGTCACTCATTGAGCTTGATGATTTTTTTTTCGTTCTCGCCATGCCATTTCACTTCGGTCACGGTTGGAAGGCGGGTTGTGAATCCGAAATGACGAGCACTGTAGAGGGTGCCCGAACGAAAAATAAAGCATAACACGTGGTGTAGAGAAGTCAGGCCACTACGGCGCCTACTTCGTCGCACAACCATCAGCAGAGCGAAACGGTGCTGTGTTTTTTTTTTTTTTTGAGACGAGCTTGCATTCGAAATTACGCTTGGACGGCGGGCCATCCATACGTCTGCCTCGTGGGTTCATTAATATGGACGCATTCGGTGGGGCGCTTCGCGCACGAGGCTCTGCGGCGACGGGGTGCGAAGGGACAGGCCTCCGACCTTTAATTCTATACTTCGGCGGCAACGGCAGAGTTCAGCTCCGTGGCCATGTTAATAGAGAAAACTGACCATAGCTATGTCGATACTACACCGAACGCTTCAGAACGCTGGGGCCAAGCAATGGAGCGACGCCCGTAAACAAATACTCACAGGGTGATTTATGCATCCACATAAGATGGACTCGAAGGTGAAAGCCATCTTTTTTTTTTTCTTCTCACTCGAAGAATTGATCCTCCCCCGCCCTCCTCCGAGATGTTTCTGCAGATAACGTGATTTTCCACTGCCTCCAAGATTGGAGGCATTACACCTCACCTGGTTTTGCACTGCCTCCGTGATCGGCCCACCTTAGACCAAGCGACGGTGTCATGTGATAACGTCGTCATGTGCCATCACGTTATGCGACGTCACAGTGACGTAATGGTGACGACACAAACTTTGGCAATGTGTGACGTGATGATGACGTCATATGGAGACGTCATCACGTGATGATTATTTACTTAACTCGTGTTGACGCCGAGGTCACGAGACGCCGCCGGACGGTCACTCTTCGCGTTTGATGAGGCATCTAAGGCTGTCGCCTTAAAATTGCAGGTGATGGTAAAAGGAAATGCGTTCCCGTCAGCTTTGGATCATATTCTCAGGAACAGCAGGGAAGACCTTCCCCTCCCGCCCCCTTCCCTCACCAGATCTCTTGCCGCTCCCTTTTCTGCAGCGTGTGAAGCTACACTCCGTGACATGAGCCTGCAGGTTCATTTTCGGGACACCGAAAGAGCCGAGGACGCGGCTGCAAGGCATTTCCTGGTAGACATCCCTCACAAAACGAAATTGGCGGTGAATACAGTAACAGATGCACGAGAGAGAGTCAGAACCGAAAGAAGAGTTGCGGCCCCACGTCATCGACATAGCGAGAACAAAAATAAGGCCGAATTCAAACGTAATATTCCCGTTCTCTGCGGAAACGCCGGAGAAGGGAACTTCACCGTACTGCGCTAAAAAACTAAAAACAATCGAAACCGACAACAACAAGAGAAAGAAAAGGGGTTTGGATGGGTGGGTAGCAAGAGAGAACAGCGCCGAGGAAGCCTAAGTGCTTACACGGGTGCGCAGACAGGAAATGTACCACTGTTTGTTTCTATACTTGTTACAGCCGTTGCGTCGCTCAACAAACTTTCGCTACACTTGCTGTGTACCGAAATTAGCTGAGCATTTTCTGCGCACGGGAGAAACCAGATGCGGCGATAACATCTGCGAACCACCGACTGAGCCCTGAAAAAAAAAAAAGCGCATCAGGACGCGTAGCGGATGACCACAGTGCGAAGCCAGGGAAAAGACAAAGAACGTAAAGAACGATGACGGTGCAGAAATAAACGCGCAGCGCAACAGCGCATGCAAGCGGTGCGCAGATCGAGCAGGCGGGCGGGCCGGACTTTCTGGACTGTCGGGGCTGACTTCGCGGCGCCACGCGGCGAATGACAAATTACAAATTCGAGTCATAAAAGCGGCGGGGGGCGCCGCTTTAATTACGTAAACGAGGTTTTTCGCTCTGCTAATGGTTCCGTAATGTGTTTCAAAGTTGCTCCCAGAAGTAGTCGTTTCGCGGGGAGTGTTTGCGTATACGCCGAACGCCGCAGTGGAAAAAGGGTAATGAGAGGAATGAACGTATCCGAAAAAAAAAGAACAGACATCATACAATGATAAACACACACACACACACGCACGCACGCCCCCCCCCCCCCCCCCCACACACACAAATAAAAACAACAGGTGAATTGTTGATTGCTCCTCTGAAACAATAATGAAACAAGCTAGCGTTTTTCTTGTGTTAGATCTCCCAGAGTCAGACATCGACGCCCGCAAGAGAGCGTGCCATTAAACAAGTGCTAATAACGGAACAATAATTTGGAAGGACTAAGTTACTGGATAACGACCTAAGTTAACTAAGGCATTAATTGAAATAAGAAAAATTTAAGGAATTTTCAGCCTCAGTGCAGCAAACGAGATGCAAAATACATGATGATGATGATGATGATGATGATGATGTGTGGTGCTTTATGGCGCAAGAGCTAGCGATGGTCGAGTGATGGTCATGATATGGAATGTGGTCAATGATAATATTAAGAGAGTGTAAAAGGGCCTAAAGGCGCTTGAAATAATATAATTATTACAATAACGAGAGGGACGTGAAGTGTGTGGAATGGATTAAAGTATTACGAGACACAAAATAGGGACGTGGACAACACGATGCAGTAAGTTCGAGCACCAAGACGTCCAACTTAGAGCAGTGCTGCGATGGGAGCGACCGCGTGTAGCGTGGGGCCGCCCGATCATATATTGGACGCAGCCGGGTTCTTTAACAAGCAGTGGCGCTAGCCAGGAGGTGGCACACCGGGCCCGTGCCCCCCTCGAATTTTATTTTTTGCCATAGCATACAGAGCACAAAATGCCTCTCGATCACATCTGCCTGCCCGGCCCTCACTTCAGATCAAGGAGGTGACCCCTCCCCTCCCCACCCCCCTTCCACGAAAAAAAATTTCTGCCTGCGCCCCTGTTAACAAGCACCTAAATCCAAGTACACAGAGGTTTGTTGCGCACCGTTTTCATGAGAGAGCAGCCAGTGCGGCTGGGATACGAACTTACGACCTTGCAAGTCGCATCAGAAGTACGTATGTGGCGTCTCTGCCGCCTAGTGCGCTAACAGCAAAGATAATTATAACGGCTTCTTGCACCAGTAAGCAAAGGACATCCGTGCGAAATCAACTATTGTCACAGTCAGTCAATTAGAAGGGGAACCACTAAACAGTGACAGATAGCAAATAACAAGAGCGCACGAGCTGTGCCGCCCATTATAGTACATTACAAGCGTGTACTGCCTGTACGTACTGTGTTCTACATCTGGTGCCACATGGTGCGTCGTATTTTGTGACAACGTCTTTTTTTTCATTATTATGTTATCTTATTTTCCTTCGTTTTGTATGCTGAGCTAGAAGGATGTAGCCAGTCCCCACTTAAACGTCCTCGCATGGAATCACAATATTTCCACATGTTTTCTCGTACGATCTATGCGAAAATACGTGAGATTATATATACCGAATCGATCATATGAAGCCAACAAATCATCCACGATGTTCGCGTAAAGTCAAGGTTGTGGGTTCGGTGCCCATCAGAGCTGGATCGTTTTATCGTACGCTTTAATTCAATTGTTCATTATCATATAATCACTACACCTTAATTAAAGCTACAAATAACGCCCCCAATGCCTTTCTTGGTTTCACAACAACAACAACAACAACGACAACAACAAAACGGGCTTCTCGAACCATTTCCCGTCTTTCGTTCCTATGTACTCCATGAATTCTCCGTAAGAATTATACGAAAGCCATATGGAATTCCAGGAATGGCATACGAAACGTTTCCGTAGAAGTGCCATATTAAGGCGCGGGCATCATATTCCTTCGTGTCAATTCAACACAAAAGGCATGTTACGAACACGCCATCCTAAAACAGGTGGTGTTCAAGTCCACGCCGCAGCGACCAGTGTCCCCGTGTTGCGAGTCTATGTTCCTTGGTGGCCGCAGGCATGTATTCTTCGTCGCTAACAAAACTACGGTCGTCGACACTTCGCAGTGAACAAAGCCAGATACCAAAAAAAGAAAAAAAGAAAAAAATAAATACATGGAGAGGGAGTGACAGGAATATCAGACTTGGTACCTGAAGCGGAGACGCGAGAACGAGAGTGAGTGAGAGTTTGAATTAGAGAGAGAGAGAGAGAGAGAGAAATAAAGAAGCGACCAAGCCTGCAGGGCGTGGGCCCGAAAGGCGCATGAACCGTGGCCGTCATTACCGAATTTCATCAACCTGGCCCTGCCAAAAAAAGAACTCCCGACTATAGGAGGGGGGAGGGTTGCGAAGGGGTTGCAGTGGCGGCCCGGCAATTACACACCACGGCAACAACGTCGTCTCCTCCTGTATGCCCCCTTTTTTCGCTCCCTAAAAAAAGTGTGTTGCCCACACGCTCGGGATCTCTTTCTTTCTTTCTTCCATTCTTTCTTTCTCTCTCTCTAAGGATAGACTCGTGCAACAAAATGGATGAACTGCACGCTCACTACGCTCGTCTACGCACCCTCTCCCTCATTCCTCTTCTCCCTTAAAACTCTCACCCACGCAGTCCCGTCGCCGCTTTTCTCGTCTCGAGCTGCTGCCTGCGTCTCGCTTAATTATGCCAGAAAAGTTTCAAGCTGCGGGGCCCAAGCCTTGTCCCAAGCCAGAGCCGTTGCGGCTCGTCTTGTCTCTATTCTTTCCGAGCCCACGCAAGGCGCGCGTGAGCGCGGCTGCGGGAAAAAGCCGGTCGACCGGTTCCCCCCCCCCCCCCCCCCCCCCTCTCTCTCTTTATATATCTACTGTATGGAGAGAGCGAGAGGAGGCGGGAAAGTGCCGCGCGTCTCGTGTGTATACGGTTTTGCGACGACGACGACCTCATTACGTCGAAACAGCCAAAGCCGAGCCAAGCCAAAGCCCGAAGGGGGGAGTCTGCGAGAGTGAGGTGTCGTGGAGTTGGGCCTCTTTCGCTGTGCTGCCGCTTTTATTCCCCCTCCGGCGACCGCAGCGCCGACGTCGGACGGGTCCGCTTTATTAATAAAATAATTCTTAATAACGAGGCGCCCGACAGCTCCGTCACAGTTAAGTTGCGACTCAATCCAGCGTCAACGTCAACCCCTTCGGGGAACTCGCGACGCTGAAACATGGCCGGAGGCCTTTTGTTTAGTTACGCGAGCAAAATGCGGTCCCTACATGTTTTTTGTTGTTGTTGTTGTTTCCCTGTACCCTCTGCTTTGTCGTCCATACATAGGCTTGACCTTGGTGCGATAAAAAGTGAGGCCCGCTCCTCTACACTTGATTAAAAAGGGGTCGAAAGCGGCTGGGAAAGACCCCCTTCCCCCGCTCATACTCCCACGTGATTGAGCCGGCGATCTTTCGACCTTTCTCTCACAGATGGATGTGCGAAAGAGCGTCATTGATCACGAAATGCTGTACAGCGCCATGAGCGCACAGTGGGTCAGTGAACAAACGCGTGTTGAGGGCACCTTAGTCGAAATCCAGAAAAAGAAATGGGCATGGGTAGGGCATAGATTCACCCACTGCTCGGCCAATCCCCTGCACTGGGTAGGAGCCATGCTCAGACGACGACGAGGACGACGACGACAACGACGACGACGGCGGCGGCGATGACAACAACAACAACAACAACAACAACAACAACAACAACAACACAACAACAACAACAACAACAACAGCGCGAATGCTATATAACCGTTGGTCATTAAGAGCAAAAGACTGGATTCCAAGAGAAGGCAAACGCGCGAGGCGGAGGCAGAAAGTTAGGTGGGCAGATTAGATGAAGAAACTTACGGGGTTAACGCGGCCGCAGTAAGCACATGACCGGCTTTATTGGCGAAACATGGGAGAGCTCCTTTGCCCTGCAGTGGGCGTAGTCAGGCTGGTGATGAAGCCATGAGCGCAAGCACGAGCTCCGAGATCCGGCGACTCAAGAGAACGCATAAACCGATCACTGATGCACGAACGTGCTGTTTGACTGACAATTAATTAATTGATTGCCTGATTGATGGAACAAAAGCACAAATGCTACGACAGACGCCGTGTATAGTGGAGGGATTCATCAGGTTCTTGCCCGTGCGCTTATATTTAAGTACACGGGCGCGCTTGCGTCTCGCCTCCGTCAAAATGTGGCCGCCGCATACGGGAATCGAACCCACGACACCTTGCACAACAGCAATACGCCATAACCACTGTGCCAGGGCGGCTGTTGTCCAATTTTCCAACGATAAGCAAATGCATAAAATCGATGCACAATGCTTTCCACAGAGAGAGAGAGAGAGAGAGAATAAACGTTTATTTGGAGCAAGCGCGCTGTGCGTACAAAGTAAAAAAAGTCCTATTATATATCACAAAGAGGGATAACGGATATAACCGGCACGTATGCAAAGAGAAAACAAAATGACAAAAAAAGCAACGGTGCTTTATCCTCTCCTAATCTTTGTCTTTTATCCATCACTATATTAAACGAGCAGGCCTCGTCTTAAGCCCACATTCGCGCGGCCCCTGTGTTCCTGCTGAAGGAAAGAGGGTCACAGAGGGCGCATTGAGGTCGAACAGTGCACAGACAGCTCCATAAAACCTTCTTCACTAACGTTGCCCTCACAACGACGTTACTTTATTTAAACGACTCCTCTGTATTCTTTCCCAATGTTACGTTTTGCTATTTTTTTAAAGGTTGTTTTCTTTCCCTTTCTAGTCCTGTAGATATCTACCTTGCTTTTTTACGCGCTTATGTCTAGGTTAAACACCTCACTTGTTTTTATTGTATGGTCCATTTCGCCCATGTGAGGAGGCTGTTGCTGTGTATTTTTTTCACTCTTGTTTTGTCTTTATCGTTAAGTGACTGTTTTGCTTTTTGCCCAAGCTGAGGCAGCGCTTTCTTTTGCCATTCCTCCTTTGTCTTTTATCACTAAGCAGTTTATTCGTTTTTTTTAGAGGTTTTTTAATGTACCAGAAACAAAAAAGCCTTCACGGCACGCCTTACACACTACCCTCAACACTCCCGGCCCCTGCAGAAAAAAGAACCTTGGAACCCTTGCTCTCTCTGGAGGACAGTACGCGGGGGTGCGGTTCCCGTGTTTTTTTTAATACCACCGTAACACGTGCCCCTGCTGGCAATAAGGTGTTTGGCGGCCCGGAAACAATGCGAGCGGCCCCGCGACGGAGCTTAATGACTTCTTTATGCATGTCGTCGTGAAAAAAAAAAGAATAAAAAGAGCACGCACACAATGTGAAATGGGGTATCGTACGAGAAAGTGCGGAAAAGGTGGTCACGGCTAAAGGGTTCAAAAAGTAATGAAGAGGTGAAAGGCCACGAAAACTTATTAAGGCAATTTTAGAAATGTGCCGAAATTCTTTCTGTTGTTTGCCTGACGGCTTGACGATGAGATTATGTTGTAGTACTTATCACTGTTATTAACATTAGCGAAAAAATAAACAGAAATAAAGCTGCACCGTTCTTCTTTTTTCCTCTCTCCTATGTGTTCTCACCATAGAGTTTCCCAATATTAACTACAAGGGAGCTCTGTCGCTGCAATCGTTCAGCAACCATGGGAATGATGGGTAGTACACCGATTGGCCTAGTCTTCGTACTTGCGGGCTTCGGAAGCACCTGTGGCTTCGTTTATTGTTGTGTTTTGGCTTCTGTTTTTGGATAAAAGAATGGATCGTTGCGATCTTCGTGAGCCGATTGGGATTGGTGAGCCTAAAAGGTTAAGGTGGTGAAGTAAAACTGCTGAACATTCGCAGAACTTCGCCTTGCGAAAAAGCGGCTACAGGCCACACGGACCCAAACGGAGCCGAAAGAACGAAGTTTAGACAAATCCGTATACCACCCATCAGTCCCATGCAAGCTGATGCGCCATGCGTTGCAGCTCCCATAGACACTAGCGCCAGAGTTCCCTCTAGTGTATTTATAGGAAACTATAAATATACGTAGTAATGTTTAACGTATAATATATACGTAGTAATGTTTGATTTTTTTCCCTTTTGTGTGTCTCTTTATGTACACCCTCTCCTGCTTGGACTACTGTCTGCAGTATTGTACAAAATAAAAAATAAATAAAAAAAATATGGTTCTCATTATCGTCATGTACACAAGGTGTTTGTTTTAGTTAACTTGAACCAGCTCCGACCGCCCACCCCTCCATGTGTGTGTGTTTGTGTGTGTGTCAATACCACAAGCTCTCAACAATCAAGATTCATTCATCAATGCATTCCACTCATTTGCTTACTGGCGCCCTTGCTCACTTGGCAGCAGGCTCAGTCAAGTACGACAGGAAAACGAATGCGCTGGCACGGCGAATACAAGAACAGTAAAGAGAAGACGGACGAGAGAAGTCCTGATTAGATAACAAGATCGAAATCTAGACCTCCACTTTTTTCAATCTTTTCTGTAGTTACTCGGCATTCAAGACATTCAAGCTTACGCCAATAAGTAATCCCGCTCTAAGTTTAATAAAATAAAGAACTGTCAGTGCGGACACTAAAGCGAAAAGAAAAAAAAAAGACAAAGAAAGAACAACAAGAAAGAAAATCTGATAACAGTAAGTTTCACCACCAGGGAATTCAATCGTCTCTTATTTTTCTTGGCTGGCGGTTCGACCCGCCGCCTCCAATTCCATTCTCCTTCCAAGAACCGGCACGGCAAGCAGCTAAATTCGTTAATTAACCGCAACCTTAATAAGCGAACGCGCACACACACGTACGCGTCTGAGGGAGAGTTCGCCGGCGCACGCTTGCAAATCAGAGCCCCAAGGCTAAAACCCACAGCCGCACTCGCCTTAATTTACTTCCATCTCAATTGTTGGCCAGCCCGACGAATCGGTTGTTTTTTTTTTCGCTCGTTGTTCTTAACACACACACACACACACACACACACACACACACACACACACACACACACACACACACACACACACACACACACACACACACACACACACACACACACACACACACACACACACACACACACACACACACACACACACACACACACACACGCGCGCACGCGCGCGCGCGCACGCACGCACGCACGCATACACCACAATCACAGACACACACAAACAGACGTACACACACGACTCAGAATAACGCCAAAGAAATGCAAAGCGAAGTATACGATACGAGACAACGGAAGGTTCAATTGGAGAAGTTCAACTCGGAAGGCAGCAGTGGGTTTTCCGTTTCCTGCGGTTTTGATTGATTTTCCTCTATACCTGATTTGCATCGAGGAATTAGCAGCCTGCCGCACGAGAAAGAGCGCCGAAGCGAAGCTACTAAAGTCAATCTAACGAGACGCGCGAACCTACTGGAATACAGAAAAAAAAAGAAATAAGCGTTTACATACCAAGCTCACCAAAATGCAAACGAGAACCTTCCGTCTCCTCACCGCTTCCAACGCTATAAGCTAATAAAAGCAGGATAGACTAAGAAAAACGCGTTTCGCTAAGCGTAGGATTCGTTTCGTATCGGCGCATTTCTTTTTACTTTATTTCTGCGCTT
Source organism: Rhipicephalus sanguineus (assembly GCF_013339695.2). Taxonomy (NCBI): domain Eukaryota; kingdom Metazoa; phylum Arthropoda; class Arachnida; order Ixodida; family Ixodidae; genus Rhipicephalus; species Rhipicephalus sanguineus. The sequence continues at coordinate 44,817,054 of NC_051184.2, read as the reverse complement.
TTTCCGGGCTCATTTAGTAGCGACAAAATTTATCTCTGTCTCTCAACTTTCACCCTCGCAATGAGAACGGCAGGAGCGCGCGGCTAACGTCGAAATAACTTAACCGAGTTTGAATAAGGTACGCCGAAGACGCCTCGTAAATGGAAATAATGAAATAATCAACGGGAGGTGGGGGAACCAGTGTGGATGGGTGTCTGCACGTCCGTGCCTGCGGTGTGTAGGACTCCGTGTGAGGCTACGACTGCGGTTTTCGGGCCAACACGAAACTTGCTTCCGGGGTGCGGGCGAACGAAGAAGACGGGAGAAGAAGAAGCAGCAGCACGAAAATGAGTGAAACGAAATAGAAAAAAAAAAGTGAAGAGCAACTGTGAATGCGGCGCACTGCGGGTGGTGAGCGGCTGGATGAAAATTTGCATACCGCACAAAGCCCGCAAAGACCGACCCCGGGGCCTCGAAAACTGCGAGTAGCGATGAGGGAAGGAGAGAGCTTGTTTATTTACGTTCATCAGCGCTGCTGTCGGCTTATTAATTTGCATAGACAACGCGAGCACAGGAGCGCGAGCGGAAACGGAAGAAGAAAAAGAGCTCAGAACCTGAGGCTAGCGAATGCGCGGAGTTGCAGCGCGGAATTTATTTCGTTCCGCGCTTTTCTGACAGCGGTAAGAATTGCGCGGTTACGCGACTCCGGTCTGTCGCACGTGTGGGCCCGTATAGGCGAGCGAAAAAGCGCTAATACGGTCGTGTGGTGGCTTTACTGTGTTTCACATAATGCTAATTCACTACGATTTGCATAATGCAAGAGAGAGAGAGAAAGAGAGAGACAGAGAATGCGAGAAAAAAAAGCCAACCTCACACGGTTCCTTATGCATTCGCCTAAGGCGACTCGGAGGCAAAAACCATTTTTTTTCTTCTCAATAGTTGCATTGATCTTCCCTTGCCACCCTCATAAAATTTTCTGCACCTAACGCGGATTTGCAGTGCCTTTAGGATCGGAGGCAATGCAAGCTTTCTGCACTTCATCTGGTTTTACACGGCCTCCGTGATCGGGCCGCGTTTGACCAAGCGGCGATGTCATGTGATGAAGTCATCAGGTGACGTCATAATGACGTGACAAAGTTTGGCGACCTGTGTAGTCATTATGACGTCCCATGGAGCCGTCATCCCGTGACGATTATTTTTTGCATCGCTCGCGTTGACGCCGACGGTCAATTTCTTCGTTTCATGAGGCATCTAAGGCTTTCGCCGTAATAAAGAAAGTTTGGCAGCAGGTTACACTCTCTGCAACACCTGAAGGCGAGAACCTGCTGTACGCTCGCTGATGCATTAAGTCATAAAATTGGGGACCAGACTTCGTGCAAGACATAACGAGCCGCACTATGAGAGACACACATTAAGTTACCTTGATATCCTCAGTCGATTGATTTGACCCCCCCCCCCGCACCTTCCCCCCAGTTGAAACTTTCTGCATCTCATGTAATTCTGCACTGCCTCCGGGATCGGCCCACCTTCGACCAAGCGACGATGCCATAGGAGTACGGCATCACGTGACTTCACCATGACGTCATGACAACGCCACAAATGTCTGCGATCTGTTACGTCATAACACGGCGTAATCACTGGCGTGGGTCACGCGGGTTTTTGTTGAAAGGTAAAAATGGTGTACGCAAATTACGCACAACGACACAGTCAGAGAAACACGGACACGGACTTCCTGTGTGACGTCGTGCATAATTTGCACGCGTCATATTTAGCTTTAAAGCATGAGCCGACTCACCCAGCAACAAGTCTTATAGGCTTTTTTTTTGTTTTCACCACTCCATTCGCCTGCCGTGTTTCGCCCATGACGCAAGACACCCAAGGCTTATCGCTTTAAAATGTTCTGTCGAACCCAATATACGAAAAAGAGACTTTTCCGAGCCGGTAAAAGCTGCTGAATTACTGAAACGGCGCAACATGACAGAAGTTTAAAAGAAACAGTTGCACGGAAAAAGCATTTCTTGTCCAAGTTCGTTCAAAGATACAAAAAAACAAAAAACGACAACAACATCGAGGAGTTTCGGGAAGAACGAGTTTTCCTCAATCCGAACAAAGCTCGCTGTTAGGAGACAACGGAAAAGGGTAATAAAAGAATAGAAAGCTAAACTGATTGCAGACATCTAACTCTTCCACAACATCCTAACAAGAAGAAATGACGTGAAGCCACAAAGACTGAACTCAACGACGCGCGAAACCCGCGCCAGGAGGATACGTAATGAAGCCTATCAACGACTGTTTCCTGTTTGATCATTTTTATCAGAGAATTGCCCTCCCCGAAACCACTTCCTGAAAGGAACTTGTTAAAAAGAACGGGGCAAGCGGGTCTTGATGTTTCGTTGCTTAGCGCTAATTTTGACAGACAATAAAAACGAGTGACCGGGCGGGAAAGAGAAATGAGCCGAGAGTTAATCGGAGCTTTTTGGTTGTACCACTTATGAATCTGAACTGTTCAAATACGTCCAAGTAATCGCAGAGCCTTGCCGACTGCTCAGGAAACCGGAACTAAGCGGCGGCAGAAATCAGAGAGAGAGAGAGAGAGAGAGAGAGAAACGTTGAGAAGTCTAAGTGTACGCTCTAGTGTGGAGGCGGCGTAACTGAGATTACAAAAAAAAAAGAGAAAAATACGAGACAACAATTCATTTTGTTGCTTGGCGAATTACGACGACGAAAGAAGCGCTACAAGGCCTTCGAGCGAAAGATACGAAAAATAAAATTGGGAAGATTGGGTTTGATCAACCGAACACCCAAGACAAAGTAAAGTTAACAAATACGGGCCAATTTCGCCCACGTTTCTCGCCGACGTTTACCCCTTATTTGTCTATTTGAAGAGAGTCGAGGAGCGCGGGGTACGTACAGACATTCCGGTGGCACTGGCACGGAAGGCCTGCACAACGCTATAGTTCCGGGTCTTCCGCTTTTCGAGCTCTGGGCTGCACTCTACGGGCCGCAGAAACGGCTGCTATAAATATAGCCTAACCTTCGCTACATAAAATCGTCGTTAGCGCTGAAACGTTGAACGGAGGGGGGGGGGGTCTTCAAAGACGAAGGAAACGCAAAACGAAAGAAAAATTTGTATCGCGTTCGTTCCGTCTGCTCGACCTTTTCGTATAGCGCCGTTCGCAGGAAGAAATATATAAGCAGAGCGCGGTGGCATGCGTTCCCTTCGAACCCGATTTTTACCGTCCCTTCAGCATTGAAGAATCGTACTTTTATTTCACGCCGCAAATTAGGTTTTCTAGCCCACTCACCTCTTCGTTCTTTCTCTCGCTCTCTCTGTCGAACACACACACACACACACACACACACACACACACACACACACACACACACACACACACACACACACACACACACACACACACACACACACACACACACACACACACACACACACACACACACACACACACACACACACACACACACACACACGACCCTTTCCTTGCTATGCGACGTTCGCGAGAGCGAAATTAAATTCCACTTGCCCGAGAAAACGAAATTCGATTGGAGAGCTGAGACGCGACGTCGCAGTAACTCAATTCAACGCAGCGGGACTGAGGCGAGAGAGAGAGAAAGGGGGGGGGAGGAGGGGGACCCAGCTTTGAAAGTCGAAGACGACGGTACGACGCAGAAAAGTAAGAAACAAAGGTGAGAGTTGAAGAAAGAAGCGTAGGAAACAGGGAGAGGAGGAGCGTATAGATTTTCCTAATATGAAAACTCCGTAAGCTAGAAAAGAGGAGCCGGGAGTGGCTTTAAATAGTCCCGAATGGCACGTAAAAGGAAGGGATGGGGGAGAGGTATAGCACATCGATGAGGAGGGTGAGAGGCAACAGTTGAAGCTATAGGGCGCATAGAAAACGGGGGTAGCGAATGAGGTTGAAAACGAAGGAGCGAGCAAGTTTGACGGAAACAAAGATAGGGTAATACGGGCCGCCAAAAGAACCAAGCCCGTAATCAGTTCGCTGCACTCGTAGCAAAAAAGGAAATAAAGAAAGTTCAACGGATGCGAGGACGAAGGTGTAGCCCCAGGAGAGCATAGCAGCGCAAGGATTGCCAGAAGGACGATAGAAACAAGCTAGGACTGCAGTGCGATGAATGACCTATATTCAATTAAAGTGGGCGGGTTGTGCCATGAAGGGTTTAAAAATATAAACGAGGGAGGAAGGAAATAAATAAATAAATATTTTGCTGCAATACGTTGCTGGGGGAATATTAGTCATAGCACGGCACATCGCTTGCTGCAGCGCGCGAAAGTCTCTGTTTCTGTTTGGGAGAGCTCCGAGAACGACAAGCCGCCGGGTGAAACTATCGCCCCCTAGCATGTAATAATAATAATATCTGGGGTTTAACGTCCCAAAACCACGATATGATTATGAGAGACGCCGTAGTGGAGGGCTCCGGAAATTTCGACCACCTGGGGTTCTTTAACGTGCACCTAAATCTAAGTACACGGGCCTCAAACATTTTCGCCTACATCGAAAATGCAGCCGCCGCGGCCGGGATTCGATCCCGCGACCTTCGGGTCAGCAGTCGAGCGCCATAACCACTAGACCACCGTGGCGGGGCCCCCCTAGCATGTGAAAGGGTACACAGAACTGTGACGCACTTCCGCTCAGCATGCATCATCGGCTCGCAATCTTTCGCTGCCGCATGCGCTGCACGATGTCGTTTCCGCCATCGTCGTATGGTGGCAAAGGCTTTTTTGAGGCTTACACACTTTCCACACGTTCGCCGCGAGCACGGACTCACGATCAGCCGCCGAGCAGTAGCCTGCTGGCACGAGCGCGGCCAAAGAGCAATGGCGACTATGACGTCATTATTATAGCTGCGCCAGCTCGGAGCTCGGCCGCAGTGGTGACGTCTCGGAAGTAGAGGGTCACCTTCAGGTCACTTTGGATGATGTCAATGTCGCGAGGTGCGACGTATAGCACTGGGTCACGCACGCGAACTTCAAAATTCATATGAATTACCTTCCCAGCTGTATTCGCTGTCATGATTTGGTAGATGACACACGCATGTTCACGAGAATCGACCTCGCAGGCTATCTCGGCCGCGAAATCTTGTGTCAGCACCCCAATGAAGAAGCGACAGTAAGTTACATTTCTCCCCGTGTCTTAACCTTTCTTCACGCTGTTTACCGCTTCTCCGACCTCACTGCAGAGTAGTCGGTGCTGAGTAGCCGGTCAGGGGCGTCGTCCTGCGGCCGCCTTCACCAGCTTAGCGCTCAATAGGCTCTTTGTTTCCCCCATTTGAACTTGGAAACATTGTGAGCACGCGATACTGATAAGGTCAGAAGAAAGAGAGGCGAGATTAGGCAAGCGGAAGAGGATGCTTTACACTGGGCTTCTTTCGCAGCCGAGCACAGTCGATTCCAAACATCGATAGAGCCACAGTTGTTGGACTTCCATTCGCATTTTTTTGTTCAGAGAGACTCACGTTAACAAATCCGCTTACGAGAGCGAAATTCACGAGCGAAAACACAAAATTAGCCTGCGCGATCTCAAAGCGAACACACTAAAGAATGCCTGACGCGTACGCTAATTAAAGACGCACATAGAAAAAAGAAAAACGCGGGCGAGTAGAAGGTATGCAGTGAAGACATGAAGACTGGGGGGACCTGAACTAAAAGGATTCACTTAAGTAACCGTATCAGGCGGGCTCGCAGGCAAATTAAGGACACGAAATAATAAAGAAGAGGACCAAATTTGGAGTATAGCCTGCACTATCTGATGAGTGAAAAAAAAAAAACATCAACAAAAAACAAGTCAAGGAAGAATGGAATTCCAGGCAACACCGTGAAACTCAACTCATGAGTGTAAGTGGCGAGGAACAGGAAAGAGTAAAATGTTTACCGGCGATGCAGCTGCATCCGAAAAAAACAAATGAATAAGAGAACACGGTGAAACCGTAAACAAAACTTGAGTGCCGCTAGCGTAAGTCGCATTCCAGCGAAGACGGGTGCGTCACGCTGAAAAGGTCCCGACGGCGCGCTGTGAAAGTGGATTAAGGGCACATGGGCGGTACAGAGCAGCGGCGGCTAATTAAAGAGTATTTTAAAAGGAAGGGTCGCTCCCGCGAAAGGCCTGACGCTACACGCAACCCCCCCCCCCCCGCCCCTCCTTTCTACTTCGAGCGTGGAAGTTGAAGGGGAAGAGAGAGTGCCGGCATCTTTCATCGGGATGAAGATGCGTGTTGACAGCGATCGCTCGGGGAGGAAGGAGATGACGAGGCAAGAGGCGAGGAGGACGGACGACGTTGAACTGTTGTGCCGATGCGCTTAGCGCTCTTCCGTTTACCTGCTTGCGCTACCTTCCCCAACACTCCCTACCATCCCCTCTCCCTTAAGATCAGAATGGAGATACACGTATATGAACGCATGTATGAACCCAATATGAACGCATACTTGAACGCATATGTGAACGCATATATGAACACATATACGTCGCACTTCCCAAGAACTGCTACCAATTAGGTATGGCTTATGCGCATTTACCGGTTCTGAGGGGTGCGTCACGCCCCATCCACATTCTTGAGTGAAGCTGGAGCGCCGAGTGAAGAGACAGCTGTTAAATATACATTTCAACTTCACGATGATGAGAGTGGTTTGAGGTTTCGAAAGACATTTACATCTACAAACCTTAAGGGAGCACGGTACAGCGTCGTGGAGGTGATGAGCTGATTGGGGAGATGAGAGGAAGGGGAGTTGGAAGAAAAAATTGAAGACAGTGGTAAGGATGAGCCACCTTCTCGATGTATGACTTCCTGCAGCACCGAACGCAAAGTCATGGTACCTCTCTCTTCATTAGGGAAGCGAACAGGCGCCCGGCGGCACTGGGTATCGAACCCAGTACTTCCTGCTTTGGAGGCGGACGATACCGCTTGATTCTCGCTGGGGTTTAACTTCGCCCGCCATGCTAAGGGGTATTCTCCAGGCCTCTCCCTCATGTTTCTCTCTCTCTCTCACACACCGCAGTAGCTTACTCATAGTGTGGTAGCACGAGCATGGAAAACAAACAGAGACGAGACAAAAACAACCACGTAATGCGCTTCTACATTATGAGTGAATTCTAACTTCATCGTACATCGTACTATTTTTATGAAGCATATCTTACAGGATATGGCACTGCGCTGCTGAGATGAGTGCTTTGTACACTACTATACGGGAGAGCCGTAAAGCCGTCCCTTGTCTCACGTGAAGAAGGAAAGAACGCATTGGGCGTATTCGATGGTGTTTAGAAAAAAAAAATGGGGCAGCTACGCACTAGTGGGGCGAAAACGGAGGAAGCAGCGGAGCTGGTGGCCTTCCCCTCCTCCTTTCCCTCATCTTCATCTTCACTTCCCTTTCCCACCCCTTGCTACACCATACTATACATGGCTATGCTATTCTTTACCCTCTCCCTTCCTCCTTTTCAATCTTACAGTTACTTCTCCTCGGTCTCACTATCCTTCCCACCCCTTGCTATAATATATTATACATGACCTACCATCTACTCCTCCTCCTCGATCTCACATCACTCTTCCTTACCCTCAGTCGTGTTAAAAAAACATGGTTGGTCCCTCTGTCATAGGAATCGGTATAACACGAAAGTAAAACGTGTCTTCACAGACGTAGTTGAGCGTTTGTTGTGCATTGTTTCGCCCCGAAGGCGAAGGAATGAATGCTATAGCAACAAGTTGTAATGTCACACGAAGAACGGCAAGCAGCTCGAAACTTCCAACGCGTTGCTCAAGCAGAAAGGACGCACGGAACGAACATACACAGGATGAGCGCGAACTAATAACTGTCACAGCTCGACAGTTAAAGCGCGCTGGTCAAATACAAAGGAGGACGCACGAAACGAACGCACAAGTACACACAGGATGAGCGCGAACTGTCACAGTTGTAACTTATTTGTTTGTGAGCAGCGCGCTCCTTTCGCAAAAGCGGCCGCTGCGGTGAGCGAAATGACCTTCGCGCTCTCTCTAAATTGAACGGAAACTAGCGGTGAGAGCGCAAGACGTACAAGATAAGCGCGCGCGCAGTAGCGACCACGCCCTGTAGAGACACACGCTCATCTCAACGCGGGGGGCGACGACATTTAAAGCGCGCGCTTCGAACACTTCGCGCCATCTCGCTAGTGATAACGAAAACACGCTGATGTACCTTGATCTCTGAGTACCGCCACTAGCAAATGGTGTATATAAATAGCACGCCGTTAGTATGACGAAGAACGTGCCGTTTGTGGCGGAGTCGTTTCGCGCTGCCCGCTGGGGATCGAGAGGTCGCGAGTTCGATTCCAGGTGACGGAACGTTTTCTTCTAGTTTTTTCTTTGCCATATGTTAGTCTTTATATGTTACAACGTCATATCCGTGACGGAAATGCGTCAGTGGAGCCGTGGTGGACCCCGGCATAAAACACTTTCGTGTTAAAAGACAAATTAGAGCGCTATGTGCTCCACTACAGGAGAGCGGTCAGCTGTCTCCAAGTCCGAATGGAAAAGATGGAGCGGCTGCTCACATCCTTCTATGCGTTATCATGGAACAGTATGCTCAGTAAAATTAGTTGCCGATTCTGAGTATACTATGTGTACTCTACCACGGGATAGCGAGAAGCTGTCCTAAAATGCGTTGTGTGCTCAGCAAAACTTAGTCGCAACAAACCAGAAAATAAAGTAACATGTGACAGCATATCTAGGTGATAATGCACGACAGTATTAGCCAGTACCACCAATCTGACTACACGTTCTTTCTCACAAGGAAAAGGTCTATCAGTCAGAGCCGAAGTAGATAGGTATCTCATCTGCATAGGTGTGCCTGGTTATCACAATTAGCACAAATCTTTTAACTTACATAAAAGGAGAGCAGTGGCAAGACCTAACTTTTAAATTTTGATTACGTTCTAATCAGTTTGCGTATTGGTCCTAACACGTGCTTGAGTTACCGCTAATCGCGACCAAGAGCAGGCGTTACGAATTTATTTATTCTATTCATTTGTCAAATACTGTCAGCCTTTCACAGGTCATTACAGGGAGTGGGTCAAAAGGTAAACATAGAATGTGTGCACATAGAATGTGTGCGTAGAATGGGTATACACGAATGTGTGCAAACACAGCCCTGTAACCAGCGATCGAACGTGGCCACACTACTGGCACCAAAGGTGTATCTCGGACACGTCGGCTGGAGAAACCCAGAGCTTACGTGCACAGTGTGCAAAAAATATATACAGTCGAATCAGGCCCGTAGCCAGGAGGGGTGCCCCAGCCCCTCCCACCCCTCTGAAATTTTGTCAAAGGAGGGTGTTTTACTAAATAATGAAAATCGGCGTTTTTCTCAAATAGTCAAGACTTTCAGAAAGTGACCCCCCCCCCCCCCCCCCCGAAAAAAATTCCTGGCTACGGGCCTGAGTAGAACCGCCACATATCAAACTCGCAAATAAACGGGAATTAGTTCGATATATAGAATAATTCGATATAGAGCTTATAATGAAATTGTTGCATTTTCGGTACGAATTTCGGCGCCAAAGTTGGCTTGATGGCATTGCTTCACGATAATGTAAGGAACGCGCCTTCAGTCGGCAATTGAATACCTGTTTTTTTTTTAATAATTTTGTATTGTTACGCGGTTTGTAGTTGGGAATGCGGCGTTATATGCATGGGCGGGACATAAGCGAGAAAATACGGTATCGAATGTAAATCGCGCCCCATAATCTTCATACGAAGCTGTGCCTACTCAGTCGGGCGCCTGAAGCGTCTAGTCTGCCTCGTTTTCTAATACCATAGTCATCGTGGTTCTTGAGATGCTACAAGCAGCGGCGACGTAAGACATCTTTTTCCCGCGTTCGACTGTAATATTTGATTATCGCTAGCTTTGCATCGCATTAGCAAAATATCAATCACGTTAACAAAACGAACGGAGAAGCAAATAGCGACCCGACACGACAGACCGGCGGCGATACGAAGAGGAATTATGGGGGAAAGCACGCGGTGACAAGCGGTAGTTTCTACTAGCTCCGCGCGGCACCCCCTAAATCACACCTCTGACTCTCCCAAATGCATGCGGAGAAGTCCCTTTCCGTGAGGAAAGCCAGAGTTTTGTGAGGGAAAGCCAACCTCTTGGGGCGTTTTGCGCAGCCAGTTGTTCCGATATATCAGGTGTTCCGGCTATTTTATGTTCGATGCAGCAGTAGATTTTCCTATGCATTGACGTTAAAGCAAAGCCGTGTTCTAAAATAGTTCGATATAAAGGATAATTCGATTTACCCGAGGACGATATAGTCGGGCTCGACTGCATATCTAAACTTCGGAAAGCGCATTCCGCGATGTGACCTACTTTCGGCCACGCGATGGGTCGTCGTCATACAGCCGGACCTTACATATGCCAAAAGGCCCGGCCGAACGTCCAAGTTTGACTCGCCGCACGCCACGTCAACGTCCAACCGTGTAAGGACAGGAAAAGTAACGCACATTTGCATGCTCGCCGACTCTACACGGAAACAGTCGCGAATGACACGTTCCTCGCGACATAGCGGCTCGCGCTTTCTGCGTGCAGTGGACGGAACGGAAAATTGAAAGCGCCCGGTTGTTCCGCACACATCACGCGGTTGGCGCAACGAAACGTCACGATTTGTTTTGCGGCAGGGAAACGCTTTTTGCATACCTCGGGTGTGAGTGGGTCCTCCATCACACGGAGTGGACGTAGCTTTCAATTCACGCCTGGTCTTCGTTTCCTTTTCCATTATCTTCACAAACGCACGACACAAAATGATGAAGGAGGCCCAGAACGGCAACGTGCAGCGATGTTTTCCGGGCGTTGTTTTTTTGTACACAACGCAAACAGGGCCGGCGTTCGAGGCGATAACGTTAAGGCCAGAAAAACACTCCGCCTCGCAGGGACCGTATTGCAGGTCTTGAGTGAATGTCGTGGCTGCGGTGTGTTATCGCCGTTAAGCGATATATAAATGCAGATAAGCAAGAACTGAAGAGACAGATGCGATGCCATGCGATAACGTTATACAGAAGAGAACTATAAGTTCAGGCCATCCGTCAGTGTAAGCAGTATAGAAGAATACGTGCGCATATAAGAAAGTCCGCATTTGCAAACCGTAATGCGGTGACACACAAAATGGAAGAAGAAGAAAAATAAGGTGTACCGACATGTAAAAAGAATTCTGCGAGTAAAAAAAAAACAGTAATCGCCGAATAAGTGAAGCACTCTTTGGTGTTTCATGTAGATAAGACAAACATCGATTCGAGAATCAGAAATAAAAACTTCGACACAGATAAGTACTTATGGAAATGGGCAAAATGCGAACGTCGGAGCTACCTCGAAACGCACTCGAAATGTACGAAAAGAGCGCGCCCACGCACGCACGCACGCACGCACGCACACACACGAGAGAGAGAGAGAGAAAGACGAAAGTGCTCGCGATTGAAAATCGTTACAAACGCTTCCTTTGCAATTCATGACGCCCGGGAATCCACTTTACTCTCACGTACACACACAGTCGCTTCATAAGTCACTATTTGTACGCAAACTCGATCCGCTTATTATTTTTCTTCATACCCGTCTTTTCAAGCGAGCGCTCTGCAACCACACAGGAGAAAGTAACAAGAAAAAAAAATGTTGAGCCAATATGAAAACTCACGCGCGGTACACACGAAGCAACTTGAGCAAAACACATCGTCCTCGGGTTATGTAAATTTAATTTACCTTCCGTTAAACCTCATGTCCATTGGAGGCCCATGTTTGCGGGTCGTCGGGCAGTGACTTTTTATTTGTCCTTACTCGAGCCTCTCTCGGACGTTTGCCGCTGGAAGGGACTGGCTCAATGATGAAATGAAAAGGCCTCGCCACGCGTGAGGGCCACATACGTACAAACCCGCTTACGCTATCCCGCATTAAGGTCGCGGTTTTCACCATTACATATTCATAATTTTTGTATCGTCTTTTTCTTTTTTCTTAGCTATATTTTATTCGCGTGGTCGTCTCGCTCAGAAGGATGCGCTTATGACAATTTCAGAGCAGCAATACTACATAAAAAAAGACGAAAGATGAAAGAAAAAAGAGAGATAGAATGAAGTTCGTGCTTGAGTCCGAACGATGAACGCAGAAAGAGAGAAAAAAGGCCACTCTTGAAATGCCAGCAGTTTGTTTGCATTGGAAGCAAAGTCAATAAGCGTGCGCGCACGTGAAAGCCGTTTTGCCGCCCGGCTTGAGTTCCCGAGTTCGTTACTCTATTTGTTTGCTTTTTTTGGTCTTTGGTCTCGTAGAGTCATATTTCGCATCGAATGAACCTCGCCAGAGCGATGCAGGACAGCAACTGTCGATTGGGTCACTTATATAGGAACTCAGTAAATGCGGAGCGGTTCGTAAGTTTTCCCCGTGAGGTTGCCGCAACAGTGCGATAGCCGAAAAAAGCAAAGCATTGACTGGAATTCGAAACGCGAGTTGGCACTGGAGAACCTATCGAAACGAAAATAACAAAAAAACAAACAAAAAAGAGGGACGTACAAATAGTCTGAGGGAATAGCTCGGCGTTTAGTGAGAACACGAAAATGTCTTGATTTACGGCAGGTTCGCATTTGGCCATTAATCTCGTACATTTTATGCGTCGGTTAGAAGGGCCCATTTAGAAATCGCGAACTGACAGAATCGGGCCGTACAGTTGGGAGGCCGAGTGTTGCCTTTTCCAGCTACGCAGGAAACAGAGTTGTCGATCATCCTCTAGGCTCCGGTGGTGTATACATACACGCAGTTCGATTCAATCGATTTAAAGTCCATCAGACGAGTCTAAACCCAAATATTTATTGCCCCTTTGAACGGCAGCACTACTCTATACGTGTGGTATCGAAACGAGGGCAACGTCGTTAGCACAGTACATTACTGGAAGCAAAGTGTAAACAAGTACAAAAAATCGTTAGCCCGCGCTTGCTATACCGGCAAAGGTTTGTGTGTGTGTGTGGTGTGTGTGTTGTTGTGTGTGGTGTGTGCGCGCGCGCGCGCGTGTGTGTGTGTGTGTGTGTGTGTGTGTGTTGTGTGGTGTGTGTGTGTGGTGTGTGTGTGTGTGTGTGTGGGTGTGTGTGTGGTGTGTGTTGGTTTGTTTGGTTTTGCGTGTGAGCGTGTGAGTGAGTGAGTGCGCACACGGTGTGTGTAATAAGGGCAAAATAAGGAGTCGGGGCACCCAAACTCGTGCAGTCAAGTTCAACTCGATGTGACCGACCATGTATCGAGCGAGCGTGACGTGCAACTTTCAGCATTGGCAACCTATTGCACTTGTTATGCGTCAACTCGATGCAAACACTTCGATTATTTTCTAGTATCCGCGATGAACACATTAAAGACAGAAGCTGCTTGGCGATTAGCGCTTACATGCCGCCGACAACAGCTGGTAAAGCCTTCCGATCGCGTTTTGCGCGCTTGATTACAAACACATCGTCGATACTTCTGATTAGAATTCAAGGCGTGAAAGGAGAACTCGAGGACACTGTTTTCTTTGTTTTTTTGCTCGCGAATTTCGTGCTCTGAGAACTGACGATTGGCTACACTCATAGCTACCTTCGTACTTGCTTGAGTACAGGAAAGTAAACCTGAACAGCATTCGGTTTGTTACCCTGCTAAGGGAAAGGGAGAGAATATAATGCACACGGATTCTTATATGTGCTAGTTGGTTCATGAACATTTTGGCAGAAGAGCGCAAAATACGGGGATAGTGAACACACAGACGATACGCTGACTATCACCTTGATATCAACTCACTACAACTAATTGATAGTCAGTTGACTATCAACTGACTATCAGTTCACTATCGCTGACTATCAACTGAGTTGATAGTCACTATTTCTATCAACTGAGTGGATAGTCAGCGTCAGCCATCAACTGACTATCAACTCAGTTGATATCAAGATGATAGTGAGCTAGTACTGACAGTCAGCATCAGCTATAAACTGACTATCAACTGATTGACAGTCAGTATATCAAGTGAGTTGACAGTCAGTTGATGTCATGTTGATAGTCAGCATTATGCCTGTATGTTTCACTGTCCCGTATTTCGCGCTGTTCTGTCACAAAGGGAAAGAAGTTCCCCGAGCCCATCGGCGCAGAAGTGTGACGCGAAGAAATGCCATCGGCGCGGGCTCGCTGATCCTAAACGCGCCTTCGAAAGCCCTGCCACAGCTATGAAACAGTGAGTTATTCGTTCCAGTATCGCACCTAAACAAGGTGAGGTGCTAGTAGAAAGTGAGCTGTTGCTACCGTGTCAACGTCGCAAAGAGAGACGCTAGCGCAACGCCAAGTTATACAGAGCCGGAGCAACAGTACAAAAGGAGGCATATCGAGTTAGGCGGAGCCGGAGGATGAGCACGCCTGGCGGACACGAAGACGTGCAACTACGCGCGGAAACAATTTTTAATTGCAGCGCCAAACTAACTTACGCCTTTCTTTTCACTCAACCCAACCCTTCCTACACGAGCCTGCTCAACATTCGTGAGCTCTCTCTCTCTCTCTCTCAACCTCGAGGGTAAGAAAAAAAGGAGAGGAGGAGGGGGTGGATGCGCAACGACGTGCATCTCTTAGAACGCGCGCCTGCCACCTCTTCAGTAATCAAGTTTTAATCTCGCAGGAATGGCAACTCCATTATACTAGTCAATTACCGAGCCACGTGACCAACTAATTTAATTAATCAGCACCACCGCTGGAGGAGTGGTAGCGGCAACGCAGCAGGGTGAGGTGAGGGAAGAAGTGGTGGGCGGGGAGAGGGAAAAATGAGGGAGGGAAGCGCGTAGCGACGAAGAAGCGGGCGACTGTCCGAAGCCTCGTATGGCGCCGGCCGTAATTACTTTATAAAGTTCCTAATTAATGTTAATATCGCGCAGCGCGCCGTGCAAGGGACGACGTCGCCGACGCGGCGACACGCACAGTCGATTCTTCTCGAAAGAAAAAAAATGAGAGAGGCGTGAAAATGCATACGCTTTCTCACGACTGCTTGTAAGCAGTATAGAAAGGCGCGGGACGCTGGGGGAGGACAGGAGCAGCACGACTAATTCGATGCCAGTATGGAGGAACGCACGGAAGCCTTCAACACTCCTCGCGGGACAACTGCGGCCCTGTTTGTTTCTCTTCGAAAGAGTGTCCTTTTCGCGTGAGGCTGCAAACGCGACCCTTCGGGGCATGCGAGAGAGGATGCGCGCGCAGTGTTAACGCCGAAGGTCGAAAGAAAATTCCTCTCCCAACGCGTTCTAAGTGTAGGAACGGTGCGCCTTGGAAGAACAGTCTCGAGCAACGAAGTCAACCAGTGAGGGACGACGAGAGCTTGCTGACTTAAGTTCGCGAGAAAACTCCAGGACGTGACGTTGCGGATACTTCGTGCGTGCCGTGAGACGGGAGTTGCGGAACAATGGTGTCGAAGTACGAAATATCCCGAAAGATCCGTAAAGACGATTACGGAAACGTTAACAGCGATAAAAATCAAGTGAATAGCTGGCAGTTACAAAGTACTGAGGTAGCTGTGCGGTGCTCTTCATGGAACTAAGTCAAAGTTATCAGGAGGAGATTGCCGGCCTAGAGGGCTTTGGTGGGACCCTGGTTCCTATATCCTTCAATATCTCTTCCCCTACTCACGCCCCACTAGCTACTCGCATTTCACACCCATTATGAAGGGTAGTCAAACAGAACTAAGTGCAAGTCTGCATCGGAAGAAAGAAAGAAAGAAAGAAAGAAAGAAAGAAAGAAAGAAAGAAAGAAAGAAAGAAAGAAAGAAAGAAAGAAAGAAAGAAGGAAAGAAAGAAAGAAAGAAAGAAAGAAAGAAAGAAAGAAAGAAAGAAAGAAAGAAAGAAAGAAAGAAAGAAAGAAAGAAAGAAAGAAAGAAAGAAAGAAAGAAAGAAAGAAGGCTACTTCCGGTGAACATCGTATTTCTGCGCATTTTGTCTCTCGTGCGCTTCTTGAAGACCTCTGGCCTGTGTGAACACCTTTGATTAGTTGGCGTAGTCTCACTCGCGTGCGTTAATTCAGCGTTGGTTCCCTCTCTCCCCTGCCCTCTCCATATGAATATCTGTGCGATAAACTTTCACGTTCCTTTCGCTTCTCAAGCGCAGGGCAGCTAACAACACGCTTCCCTGGTTAACATACCTACCTTCAGCTTTTGTGTTTCTTTATAGGAAGGCAGACAATTCTGTAACAGGAGTAGACGGTGCCGCCATAAAGACACGATCTATTCACCATTTCAATAACAACAAAAAAAGGCACGGAAACATGCCAAATTCCCGTGTGCATGCTTAATGTGATGTATAATGTGCAGCTCATACAGAGGTCGGAATCGAAGCACACCTTTATAGCATACGTATGTTTAATGGGACTTATATCACATGCAATGCGAAGTTTTCAAAAAAAAAAAAAAAGACAGAAAAAGAACAGGTCAAGAAATTCCCGCAAACAACCATTCAGTACCCGCCACGGTGATCTTGTGGTTACGGTGCTCGACTGCTGATCCGAGGTTCGCAGGATCGAAACCCGGCCGCAGCGGCCGCATTTCGACGGAGGCAAAATGCTAGAGGCCCGCGTGCTTCGATTTAGGTGCACGTTAAAGAACCCCATGTAGTCGAAATTTCCGGAGCCCTCCGCTACGGCATCTCTTATAGTACTGTCGTGGTTTTTGGGACGTAAAACCACAGGCAATTATTAAAACAATTAAACTATTAAATGTGAGAACAACCAACTTTTAAGTAACGTCCTTGTATATCCATCTTCACCACACACGTTGTTCACACGCGGCAAAGCCATCCTTCAGTGGCGATGGTGACGCTATCATTTGAGAAAGCTGTCAAGCCATGGTGATCAACATTGCGCGTAGGTAAATCTGTGACATACACGAGAAAGAAATAAAACAGGGAAAAAGTACCAAACTAAAAGCATAAACAAACTTACAAAGAAAAGAAAGAAAAAATTGTGATAGTACCGCGAAGTATTCAGTTCAAGTCGTTGTGGAAACACCAAAATTGCGTAAAGCTCAAGCCGGTTACTTATCGTAGCGACTCCGAAGGCGAAAGCCATCTTCTTTTTCTTCTCAGTCGAGTACATTGATCTCAGAAAAACTTCTTGCTGGCCGAGTTAGTGCATGTCTTATTGTAGGATATGCCCGCTCATTGCAGTACATGCATAGGATGCGAACCTTTGCTCAAAAAGATTAAGGTACTAGGAAAGAACAAGACCAGAGTAGGGCGTGAACTTTCAGAAGCTTTTTTTCATCAAAGAGAAGGCAGGTGATTGCGTAAGCGATACTTCTGTGAACTAGTATAAGACGGAAAGCAATTTTCTGCGCAGGTTTTGTTTGACGTGAGGTGGCCCTGAATTGTTTGCCTTCTTTCTTTAACCTCTTTCCCTTTCAAAGTGACGTTCGAGCATGCTTATATGAGCTGATTTAAGAACGAATAAAACTAGTTGATAGTTCGCGCTCTTTACGTCTACATCGTTGTTTTCCTGTGTTTGTCCGTTCATTGCGCAACATATCCTAATGTAAAATGTACCACACACACACAGTTTCAGAAGGGGAGGGGGAGCTTCCGAAAGTTTCTGCCCCAACGTGGTTTCGCACGGCACCGGGGATTGAAGGAACTGAAAGATTTTCTTCAACGTCATGTTTACTTGCAGTGCCTCCAGGATCGGCCCACCTTTGACCAAGCAACGACGACATGCGATGGCGTTCAGGATAACTGCCAATGGGGCATGTTGGTATAGGTTCATAATAAAAAAAGCGCTACTTGAACGAATACTTAGAAAGAACACAGGACGTAGCGCTCACTAGCATCATGTGACGTCCCCTTATGTCTTCACGGTGATGTCACAAATTTTGGCAACCTGTGACGTCATCACGTGATCGCTATTAATTGCATTATTGCAAAAAAATGATGATTGAAATCATGGTGAATTTTCGCACCATTTTTGATTAGGCGACGATTTCATGTGATGGCGTCATGTGACGTCACTTCATGTGATGTCATAGTGACGTCTGATGACGTCACAGACTTCGACCTGTGACGCCATGATAATGTTACCATGATTTTTTGCATCCCTCGTGTTAACGCCGACGCCGCCGCCGACGGTAACATTTAGCGTTTCATGAGGCATCTAAGGCTTTCGCCTTAACCCTTTGAGGCGCTTTGTACACAATTGTGTACACAACTTGTTTTGGCTAGTTGCGTCTAGTAGGGGCTAAGAAAGAGCAAGATACATTCCGGTTTGGATGAATTGAACCCCCCACAAAATAAATGTGTCTTCATTTAACCTCGTTTTGCATTGTACTGTTGCCAATGATCACTTTCATGAATGCATTACCATGTTCGACGAGTCTTTCGAGGTGCCGCTTTCCGCCAGCCAAACCAAAAGTACACTTTCTCTTTGTTCGAAACGATTATATACGAAAACCAAATTGCACAGTATTACTAGCATAAAATTTGATTTTATTTATGCATAAACAGAAGCTGAAGGACTTCAGTATAAACAGATATTTATTTAGAATTTAATTATGATTAATTACTATAAAATACTTAAATCAATGTATTACGAGATTATTTTTATTGCAATAAAATACTGAGTGCCTTGAAATAGCGTTGTGTGATTTTGAAGCATTTACAGACAGTTCTTCATAGGTGGCGCCTGAAAGGGTTAATAAAAAAATTCATGAAAGAGGGCCGTATATATTCGGATGCAGAATGCGATAAGTGCGGCTCAAAGTACCCCTTCTCCGCTACTATTTTTTCCCCACCACGCAGTAGTGTTTTGCAACTCCCGGACAGCGAAATTAGTATTCATGCAAATTCAGCGATAATTCGAGCGGTCTATGGCGCGCAGGGTGCGCGCGGGGGCTCTCAACGGTGCATTTTTAGACGCGCGGCAGCGAGAGAAAAGAAAACAAGGAAAAACTCGAGCACGCCCTGAGAGACCGCGAGCGACCAGCGCGCGGTATCGTGCGAGTTGCCGAGAGCCTGAGTGCCCAAGCGAAAGGGTGGCGGTGAGTGCCAACTCATCAGGAAAAACTTGCCAGTTCGGTCATTTTTTCCCGGCTGAGTGTTTGTAGTACAGATACCGCGTTCTCTCGTACGAAGTCCGCCACTTCTACCTTAGGGCGTGAAATTTTTGAAGATGAAAAAGTGTCACTAGAAGGAGCCCTACTGTACATATAGAATAAGAACACGATCGCCCTACACTCCTGCATGGTTGTTTAAAGTAAAGGGAGCTCTCCTTCCCCACTGTGTACTGAGTGCAATGAGGTTGGGGATACAGACCACTACATCTGGTCCTGTAAGCGCTTTTGTTCCGAAAGAAAGATGCTAATGGACAATATGAAGACAGGCGGTTTTCCCGCGGATGCTGTGAGGACATTGTGTTTCCGGAAGGGGTGCGGATGATCCGCAAGGAAGTGGCTGCTATTCTTTTACGTTTTCTGCGAGAGACCGGTTGAGTGATGTAAGATTAGACATACTGCATGGAAAGTGCCGCTTAGGCGGAGTAATTGCCGGCCAGGTCTGCCAGGATAACCCCACCTGCGGTAACATGACCACAATAACCACCAAGATACGAGCAGTCTTGAACAAGCAGTGTCGCTGGAGCCAACGTTTAGACAAGTAGTCTTATCTTCTTCAAGGCAGACACAAAGTTGCTGCCTTGAAGAAGACAAGACCATTTGTCAGAACGCTGGCTCTAGCTACACCTTCCGTTCAAGAATGTTCATATCTTCAAGCCACCATCTCATCTTGAACATCTGCCTAACAGAAGATAGCAACTTGTCGAGTTTGAAGTCCCAAAACCACGACATGATTGTGGGGGCACGCCGTAGTGGAGGGCTTCGGAAAATTAGACCACCTGGGGTTCTTGAACGTGCGCTGACATCGCTCAGTACGCGGGCCTCTAGCCCTCCGCCGAAATGCCACCGCCGCGGCTGGGATCGAAACCGCGACTCAGCAGTCAAGCACCCTAGCTACTGTGTCATCTGGCGGCTTCATTAACAAAACAGATTGAAAAAAAAGGAACGGTATGGGAGTTAACCAGAAACAACGTCCGATTTACTACCTTATGATGGAGGTGGTGGGAACAGAATAGACAGATGAGAAAACAGCAGCTAGTCAGAGCGTAACGTAATACTCCTCAGTATTAAGGTCATTCATACAGGTTTGTTGTTCGTAATAGGTGAAATAATACACTTCTAGCCTTCCGCTGCGAAGGCTAGTGCCACGCACACACCTGGTTAAGCTTCCTCAAGTCGTTACTACATGGCCATGATGAGTATCTAAGACTTTCGCCTCAATAATGCGATTAGTGTGTTCAGGACAATGATCACGCGTATGTATGTATGTATGTATGTATGTATGTATGTATGTATGTATGTATGTATGTATGTATGTATGTATGTATGTATGTATGTATGTATGTATGTATGTATGTATGTATGTATGTATGTATGTATGTATGTATGTATGTATGTATGTATGTGTGTGTGTGTGTGTGTGTGTGTGTATGTATGTATGTATGTATGTATGTATGTATGTATGTATGTATGTATGTATGTATGTATGTATGTATGTATGTATGTATGTATGTATCGGTCAACAAATAAATAATAAGTAAAAATAAATAAATAAATAAATAAATAAATACTTTTTACATTGAGTCACCAAAGTTTTGCTGCATTTCCAGGCTTCAGTTGGTAGCCATAAGCACGACGCCTGTAAGATTCGCACCTCGTGTGACAAAAAAAAAAAAAAAGACCGGCAGAATAAAGTGCGGGCTTTACACCAGCAAATACGGTACACAGATGGTAGTGAGGAAGGGTGTTTCTCACCGAACTCGATTTGGGTCTGCGAATGGCGTTGGACAGAAAACCGAGACGGGGCGAAAAATACACTGAAAGCGAGTTTTAGGTCCAGGAAACCGCCGCTCGGAGGTAATGCCGTTTTCGTCTATATACAACACAATGGGGGCGGGGCGGTTGCGTACTAAAATTTTCTTTTTGTTTATTTATTTATTTATCTTTTTTGCGATGGGGGACGGTTGCGAGTTCCACAACTGGAAGGCAATGACGAGAGAATGTACGTAACGCCGATGTGTGAAGCGTAAATTGCGGGACCATGAAAGCGAAGTGCGCATGTGTGTGCGTGTGTGTGGGGGGGGGGGGTGCATGGTTTTCGAGTGTATATACTATACACCTTTTCAAATTCTCACGCCGGGGGGGGGGGGGGCGCCATATTGAAATGCGCGCCGCCTAACGTGCAAGATTGGCGAAATCGCCATCTTGGGCTGCGCGTACTCGAACCGGCACGCTATCCATTGGTGTGAGATCTCTGCGAAAGCCTGTGTTTGCTGAGTTTTCGTTTCTTTAGACTGTTTTGTTTGATATCGTCGCTGCCACTGACCGATTCGTCGCTGTCTGAACCGTTCAGCGGCGCGCATTCGCGCTTGCAACGCAAGAATGATCTCCGCGTCTGCGAATGGCAGTGCTTCGTCGTCGGTACCAGCAGCAGCAAGCGTAGTAGAAGGTCGATCACGGCGTGAAATGTTAATAATCGGTAACTAGAATGTTCTTGCAGCTGTCTATCGATTTCCTTATTGACGTACTAAACGTCTACGGATCATTCATCAGTTTCAACCTCCGCGCATACTCGTTCGCGGCGCATAAGTTTGTCAGCTGTAAACTGTAAACACCGCGCAATTCTTCTTCACAGATACCTTGACCTACATTCACCCCAACGACGTCGAAGACTAGGTCGAGGACCCGTGTGAGTGGCCAGAAACACGGCGAGTGAACATTGTTAATATATTGTTGAAGATAGTTGAAGCGAATGTGTGGGTCTTTGCCAGGTGTGCAACTACGAGGTACTGGAGTCGCACAACTACGTGCAGTCTGGCTGGGTGGGTGAGTCACTGGAGCACAATGTGAAGGAAAAAAATCACAGCATATCCACGGGGTGAATGATGATGAGTGGGGCGAAGCTACGGAGGGAATCATCTGTAAACCGTGAAACTCTTCCGTGAAATGCGCCCAGTACATAATATAAAGAGTGTGAAACATCGTGTATATATTAAACATCAAACTTTTATTGTACTGTTGGTTTACGTGGTCCCTTCATAATCACTTGTGATCGGTGAAATGCAAGGAAGAAGTCCGCTCCCGAGCGAAAGAGCGACCGCATTCCCCGCTCGCCCTGTGCGAATTAAAGGCAAGGCTAGAGGGAAGACAGGACGCGCGTTCCACTACGCGAGGTCGGTAGCATGCCCAACGAAAGCCAACGGAACGCGATCGTGCAAGTGCTCCGGCTTCGCATCGCCTCATGGTTCCATTTAGCGTCCCAAAACCAAATATACTGCTCAAGGTTTGCCTTGCGTTTTTCGTAGAAATAATTTCTTTATCATGTACATTAAGACGAAAAGTTGAAAGCTCACTAGAGTGTATCGCCCTTAAAGTATGTCTTTTAGTGTGATTTAACTCTCGTACGGCAGGGTCCTCGCGCCGTTGCCGGTCCACCTCGCCCGTTGACGATCGGGCGAGGTGGCTACATACAACTACTACTACTACACTTTAAGAAAACATCTGGCGTTCTTTCGTTCTGCTTTTACAAAACATCTGGCGTCTTTCTTTGGTTTATTTCATCAATCAACGGCGTTTTTGAACAAAATTTTTATTGTTTAATCACGCACAGGAGAAATCTCACCAGGCACTACCTTGGAGGTAAACAATGGCTGCTAATGGGAATGAGAGACAGAAGAAGTCGGCTTTTAGCTAACACTTACACTTCTACTTCTACTAACGTTTCCTACTGGAACATGCCAATGGCTGCTAATGGGGAATGAGAGACAGAAGAATTCGGCTTTTAGTTAACGCGCACGCTGCGAATTTTTTATTGTTCAACAAACGCACAGGAGAAAATCTCCCACCGGCACCACCTTGGAGGTCAAAGCGTAAGACTTGTTACGGACTACTACGACGATGACGACTACGAGGGACGAACGGGTGCCGCCTTAAGGAGCTTCGCCCCTAAAAGTCGTGGTGGTGAAGGGGAATGTGACACCGTCGCAAGTCGTGAACAGTAGGCCCTATCGCGCGTGGGTTGCCGCGAGGCCCTCCGGTGAAGTACGGCGCGCGCAGGCTGCACATGCGTAAACGGACAAGGCGGAGTTTGCAGCCGTGTCGGCCGCTGTATTATGGACGATATGAAGTACGAATCCGTAACATTCTTACGAGTTACTAGGTGAGTCATCAGTGGCTTGCGTACCTTCCTATCCAGGATGCTGCACGGGAACGTTGTTCTCGTCGGTTTTTCTTGCCGCCAACAAATACCGGGAAGAGAGGCGTGACGATGGCGACACGCGGAAGTTCTTCCGATTTACTGAAGCCACCCACAGCTGCCGCAATTCAGGGCGACGAAGGAAAATGATGTAGCGCGAACATGCCACACTTGCACTCATCGCGTGGCGTACTGTGCTGCGGACACACGATTGCACCTAAAATATTGCTCTTCTGCTGCTTGTTCGTTCACTCGCACACGACACAGTGATGGCCAGATGACTTGCTATGTGAATGCAGTAAATTTTCTGCCATGATAGTCGTATCGAAGAAGGGCTCACAACACAGTCACACAAACGCGTACCCAAAGCAACACAAACACGGCAGTGGCGCAGCCCAAAGCACGATGGCAACACTGACAGCATACCCTCTACCCCTGCAGCTGACTGGTTCGAGGCTGCTCCTGTGAAAAGGTCTATACAGGCTGCAGGTGAAAAGTGGGAACAATGCCAGGTACATCGGCCGTATTAGTTGTACAGCTCGAGGCAGTTGCGCGCCGGAGCTGAAAGTTTTGCGAGCTGCGTTCTCCCGTAATTAGCGCCATTACCGAGAGCGCGGGATACGGGTTCGCAAAAATGTGCGAGCACGTAGCAAGGAAAAAAAAGACGTAAAGATGGCGATACACAGAAACACAAAAGAAAGGCGGAGGGTGCGCGTTGGCGTTCGTGTCCGCAGGAGTGCTGGACATTATTTGGATCGGCTTACTTTTTCTTTAAACGTATACTAAAACCGGTAAACCAATATAACGACTGCATGGATGTCTTGACACAAGAAAGAAAGCCTAATGAACCCGTATTTAAAAGCCGATCTGAAACTTATTCCTTAATTTCTTTATCTTTTTTTTGTGACTTTAACCCGCGTTGTGTGCGCGAGAACGATGCCATACAAGCGAAACGTGTTTTCGTGCGTTTCTCGTGTTTTCGTACCTATACGCATTTGTTTGATGACCGTTGTGCTTGAAGTGCGGTCAAGTGCCCAGTAACTGTTGTGCGATCACTTTGATAAACTCTTCTGTAAAGCGCGGGCGTTTCGGGCGTGTGAACATCTATGACGTGCGGACACCTTTGTTGCGTGGACAATGATATTGTAGCACCGGGACTAGGAATGTGAGTATTCACTCATGTGTAAATTTTGTACTGATTTATGGTTATTGACAACTTCACGATGCAAGCTATTATGCAAGAGGAGTAGTTGGAGCCACACCTAGGCACCAGCCTCTCCTTAAAAATATTTAATAAGAAAATTGTAACGTTAGTTTGTGAATATTGGTCTAATCTATATGCGAAACCTGTGAAAATGCTATAGGGAGCGGATATGAGTATAAGGTTGGTTCTTGAATGCGGGCCGAAAGCCTACAAAGAATTACGTCGAATGATGAGTTTAAGTAATCGGTGGGCGCAACACCGAATCGGCTAAGCAAGGATAACGACGACTGCGAATAACAGAGAGATGTCATCGTCCCACCAGGGGACATAAGATGATGACGATGGTGATGACGATGGCGACTGTTGTTTGAAAAAAGAAGCCCAATAACGTGCAAGAATGTTAGCCTTGCCTCTTAATTAAGCTGAGTCAATACTCAATAGTTCAATCATAGGTGATCACTGAAATACGGTAAAGTACGCAGTGGGTCACGCAAAACTATCGACGAGCAAAAAAGAAAGCAAGAGTCTTTAAGGGGACACTAAAGAGAAAAAGCTAATTTCCACCTATCAGTAGAGTACTCTTTCACAATACTAATGTCATCACGCTCGCCGCGAGAAGACCCTTAGTAAGCGACAAAACGAGCAAACAGAAAATGTGGGTGGCGACGCCCCCTTCCCGCATCAATCACCGTGACGTCATAGATTTTGACGGCGTCCACTAGGACCTCTGTAGTCCCTAATCGGTAAAAATGAAGTAGAATGTCCTCTGAAGGGGCTAGAGACTTAGCATACCAAGTTTCCGGAAATGTCGTTAGCAAATGTCACCAAAATACGAAAAATGCACTTTGAAATCCGTGGCGTAACGCTCGGATATTTCGTCACGAAACTGAAAAATGATACATCGACCTCGATTTTCCCCTGTATTAATAAACATTTGATGGTGAAATTAACGTCGTTAGAGTTCTGAAAGTACACTTTATCAATCTAAACCGATTTATTCTTTCACTTTAGTGTCCCTCTAAGGCTCAACGCAAATCGCCCACTAGAATAGCGGTCAGTCCACGCAAGCACGCGAATGACGCGCTCGCCTCGAAGTTAGTGGACGAGATATTTCGACGCTCTCGCCCGTGCACCTAACCAAGCCCAACCCCACTCTCTATAGCCGCCGCTACGCGGAAAATAACTCCCTGAAAGCGCGCGCGAAAAGCGACCGCGTTGGAGCACATTAGCTGGACCCTCAAGAAGGGACGAAAAACTCTTACCGTGAGCGCTGCACGCTCGTTCGCCGCAATGTCGTCCACTTCTCCGAGCGACGATATGAGCGTTTTCAACAACTGTCGGGGCAGCGACGGACGAGGAAGAGTTTGAGATCATCTCCTCATACCCCACACACACAGCAGTCGAGTCAACACTGCCGCGTCACGACAAACCGACCTCTCCTTCTCGTCTCCTCTTCACATCTTTACTGCCCTCTCCCCATTCCCCTGCAGGCGCTTAGCCATGCCCTTAACGAGGACTGCAGAAATTGTGTCTTTTTCCTCTCCTCAACCTCTCCACCTCCTCCTCCTCACGATAAACCGACGCAGCTGTCTTAGCTAGGCTTACACTAGTGGACCGCGAAGATCGTTTCCAGCGACAAACCGCTATGTGCCTCGTTCGGACGGACTCGCATTTTTTCCGGAGCACGCAGGGTGAAAATTAACTCAAGGATCCGAGAAACGCGAGGTGAGACGGACGTCAGCGCGAGTCTGGAAGCTTTGAGGAAATGACCACAGCCGTTTCTTAGCTGCCGGCGATTTGCGTACCCACTACAAAACGACCGTGACGGTCGGGCCGCCGCGGACCGCGCCGACAGGCGGGAATATTCTTCACGAATATTTAACGACGCGCGTGTCTCTATGACCACGGAAGAGAAGCCACGAAAAGTTGCATCGTTACGGTCAGCGCTCGCGTTAGGAAGCAAAGTGGCAAGTGGCGTGTGCTACGCGAAGAAAATGCTGCGTCATGCAGTTGCGCTTTGAAGTCGGGAGCCGGCGAAAGCATGTTTGACGAGGACTCGTTTCGACTTGCCCAGAAGGAACCGACTTTTCGTGGGCGCCGCTCGTCATGTCATTGCTCTCTGGATTGCATGTACAACTCTTCAAGCGTGCTCATTTCGGGTCTCGCTCACGGAAGATGAGGAGTGCATTGCTTAGTAGAACGTACGGCTGAAGTGCTTTGCGTGCCTGTAACTAAGTTCGCGTAACTATGTTGGGTGCGAGTCGACCGATTAACGGTAGAATTTGAGTGAAGAATATTGACGCGAAGGCTGTGGGTTCGATGCCCACCGGTGGCAAATTGATTTTTGGTCCAAAATAATTCATTTTGCTTTTATCGCATTGTTACTACATTTCAAGCAAGCACTACAAATGACATCCCTCCTCCATCTGCCGGGTTATATGGATGTGTCTAACAAAAAGCGGACCCCTTGATCCATCCTCCTCTTTTCGTTCAGGTGTTATTTATATAACACAAAAGCAGCGATTAGGCGATCATAAGGCAGTGCTGTTATCGTAGATAGACAATAACGAGACAGAAATCACAGCATAGCTTATGCTTTGGCGCAAAGGTATGCATATCATCTAGCCCACAAGTTGGTTTGATTGAGAAATCGCACGAACGTCTGCGGGATCTGCGCATAATTGAAGTGAATATTTCATACGTAACTGTGATAGAATGACCTGTTTTGTTCTGCGCGGAGAGCGAGAGAGAGAACGAGATAGCAAGGGAGTTGTGAAAGTGAAGTAGTGCGCACTGT
The DNA here is from genome assembly GCF_013339695.2 of Rhipicephalus sanguineus. Classification (NCBI taxonomy): domain Eukaryota; kingdom Metazoa; phylum Arthropoda; class Arachnida; order Ixodida; family Ixodidae; genus Rhipicephalus; species Rhipicephalus sanguineus. The sequence goes on along the minus strand of NC_051184.2, from coordinate 44,789,770 downwards.
ATTGGGTAAGCAAGTGAGTGGATTAGAGATTTAGATGAGTGAGTGAGTGAGTGAGTGAGTGAGTGAGTGAGTGAGTGAGTGAGTGAGTGAGTGAGTGAGTGAGTGAGTGAGTGAGTGAGTGAGTGAGTGAGTGAGTGAGTGAGTGAGTGAGCGAGCGAGCGAGTGAGTGAGTGAGTGAGTGAGTGAGTGAGTGAGTGAGTGAGTGGAGCACGTGAGTGAGTGGCGTACTTAAGTCAGCGGAGTACATGAGTGAGTGAGTCGAGTACGTGAGCGAGTGAGTGGAGTACGTGAGTGAGTGGAGTGAGTGAGCGGCGTACATGAATGAGCGGAGTACGTGAGTGAGTGAGTGGAGTACGTGATTGAGTGAGTGGTGTACTTGAGTGAGTGGAGTACGTGAGTGAGTTGAGTGAGTGAGTGAGTGAGTGAGTGAGTGGAGTACGCGAGTGAGTGAGTCAGTGAATGGAGTGAGTGAGTAAGTGGAGTACGTGAGTGAGTGAGTGGCGTACCTGAGTGAGTGGAGTACGTGAGTGAGTGGAGTACTTGAGTGAATGGAGTGAGTGAGTGAGCGAGTGGAGTACGCGAGTGAGTGGAGTGAGTGAGTGAGTGAGTGAGTGGCGTACATGAGTCAGAGGAGTACGTGAGTGAGTGGAGTGAGCGAGTGAGTGAGTGGAGTGAGCGAGTGAGTGAGTGGAGTGCGTGAGTGAGTGGAGTGAGTTAGTGGAGTACGTGAGTGAGTGAGTGGCGTACGTAAGTCAGCGGAGTACGTGAGTGAGTGAGTGAGTGGCGTACGTGAGTGAGCGGCGTACATGAGTGAGTGGAGTACGTGACTGAGTGAATGAGTGATTGAGTGAGTGGAGTACGTGAGTGGCGTACATGAGTGAGTGGAGTACGTGAGTGAGTTGAGTGAGTGAGTTAGTGAGTGGAGTACGCGAGTGAGTGAGTGGCGTACATGAGTCAGTGGAGTGGGCGAGTGAGTGGAGTACGTGAGTGAGTGAGTGAGTGAAAAAGAGGGCAAATGAGGCAGCAAGAAAGCAAATGAGTGAGCAAGACAGTGAGCAGGTCAGCAAAACAATGAATCAATAAGCGAGGGAGTAAACAAATAGGTAAGCAAGAGAGTGAATGAATGAGTTTGCGAGAAAAAAAAGGTTGAAACAAGCTTGAAGAGCACCGCAAACTTTCTCCCTCGGGTCAACTTTTAAAAAAGTTCAGCAGCACTTAGCGGTGAAGTTTTGTACTCGGTAAAGTTTCGCACTCAGCAAAACGCGTCAACCAAACTCCCCCTCCCCCCCCCCCTTTTTTTTTACCCTCTTGCTCTTCTCCGCGACCGTCCATTTCTTGATGAAAACAAATTTGCCACGCGCGACTTACGCGAGCAGTAATAAAACAGCAGCGGGAAAAGCATTGCGGAGCGGCGTGGCATCTCATTTGAGCGAGTGAATTAGCCCGTTTCGTCACAGGGACACCGCATTATCGCAAGCTCGGACAACTTCACACCACCTCCAACTCCACCCCTCCCCAAAAATAAAAAAAGAAAACTTAAAAAAAAGAAGTGGACACAAACAGTTGTTTGTAGGCGCTTTCACACCGGGCTTTCGCTCTCCAAAAATACAACACGTAAACAAACACGAAATAATTAATTTAAAAAACAAACGCCGGAACTCTGACGGCCGGGAACAACGACACAGGCAACAACGGCAACAACGCCAGAGATGCGGCTTCACTCTTTAATCACAATTTAGCGCGCGCGACGAAAGTGGCGCTGAGCGTTCAAAAAAATAAATAAAAGTAAAATAAAGAGTCGGAATGTTAGGAGAGAGATGTTTAGATGTTTATCAGGCGAGTCTCGCAAAATAATAATAATAAAAAAGGAGTAGCGTGAATGTAATTACGAAAATGGGAGCACGTTCACAGAAAGCGTAGAACGGACAGGGAGCCAGCGGAGTGGATGAAAAATTCTACGAGGCCCGAGCACCCACCGACACTCAGTAGTAAGCATAACGAGTAAACAACAACAACAACAACAACAACAACAACAACAACAACAACAACAACAACAACAACAACAACAACAACAAGCGAAAACGAGGAACACGCACAGAGATGCGTATCATGGTCGCTGTTCAAATTGGAGCTCTAATTAGCCGCAACGACACCGCGCGGCAATCGCTCAACCCGGCGCGGCGCAACCGCTGACAGTTCAAAGCAAGAAAGAAAAAAGGAGCGACAGAAAAAACAGGAAAAGAAAGGCACGCTTAATGACCGCAAACGTTCCGAGCGCGGAAAGAAAGGGTGGGAGAGCGAATGAAAAGCTAGAAGGCTGAACAGAGTCACTTTTTAAAATGGGGAATAGAAGAGAACGGAGCGCCGGCTTCACTCTCTCTCCCGTGGAGAGAGAGAGAGAGAGAGGGGGGGGGGGAGGGTTAGGGTAAGAGAGTGGTTTTAGGGTAATAGCAAAAGTCGCACTGTCCCTTAAAAAGAGAGAAAGAAATGCTTTAATGAAATGGTGGATATATTATCCTGGCTATTCGCCTGACATGCTGGTTGCTGGGTGATGATTATGATATATACACTGATGAACATATAACACGCACACATACACAGGTTACACTGTTTGCACAGTTTCGTTAAAGCTCGTGGCCCGCAAAAGAGAGATAGAGAGAGAAGGAATGTAGGAAAGGCAGGGAGATTGACTAGACAATGCGTCCAGTTTGCTACCCTACACTTTGGGAGGGGGAATAGAGGAGTAAAAGAGAGAGAAAGAAGGATAGACACATGTCACATCACACACACAGTGCCGAGTTTCACAGGCGGTCGCTCAATAAGGTTCTTTTCAAGTACCGCAGGAGGGCTCGTGTGGCTTTCTGGGCTGATATGCTGCGCGACCAGGCTTCTAAGATCTTTGCTTCATTAAAGGGCCAGTCATCCAGTCTATTCAAGGCACACTGGAGAGTCCGGCGATCTTCATAAAATTGGGCACAGTGGCACAAGAGATGTTCAGTAGTCTCTATACAATTGCAGCTTTCGCACGTGGATGAATCTCTCATGCCAATGCGATGGCTGAATGAGTTAGTAAACGCTACACCGATCCACAACCGGCACAGCATTGTAGCGTCACGTCGAGAAATTCTTGGATGGCAGTTGTAGCTGGAGTAATGATTCAAGGTTCTTAGGGCGAGGACTGGAGTTAAGCGGAGAATTCCAGTGCGCAAGCGTGGCGTTATGCGCGATGTGACGAAGTTCTCAAAAACGTCAACAGCGCTATAGTGGCGCGTAACGCACAGGTGATGCTTTGCCATGCGCCCCGAATATGCCGCAGCTCTAAGCACAAGTCCCCTTGAAGATGTAATGCCGCCTTCGGAGACTCTCTCTCTCATATGTATCGCCTGCAGTCGCACAGAACATGTTGCAGGTCTTCCGGGGCGTAACAATGAATGCTGAATGGTGAGCCAGACAGTTTAATCTTGCTCTTGAAGTCCCTTATGCGTTTGCCTAAGATGACTGGAAGGCGAAAGCCATCTTTTTTACTTTTCTTCTGAGTCGACTGTATTGATACAATCTCAGTTGATTGTATTGGTAAAAGCTCTAGCAGCGCTCTGGCAGCGCTGCCGGAGTAAATCGCGGAGGCTACGATGCGGAGGGCCTTCGCTGCATGTAGATTCCGCCAGGGCGCGTTAGATATGCTGCAATCTTTCCTCGAACCGAGAATGAACGCAACTTCAAGAAGGAACGCACTTTACAAACTTAGTTGTCCCACTAACCACAAGCACAGACCGAGGATGGCAAATCGTATCGACCGCAGCCCACACCCAAAAAGGTAAGCAGCGCACCGAGAAAGCCCTTTCAAATTCCCTGAACTGTCATTGTCACTCAACGCCGTAGCGCGTAACTCCGATATTAGCGAAAAACAAAAAAGAACAAAAACGTAAAATTGCTCTCGGAAACCTCAGAGAGAAAAGCCTTCTGTGCAAAATGCTAATCTCAGACCGTTAAGCCTTTTACAAAAAGAGAGTAAAGAAAAAGTTCATTCGTTTCTTTGAAAGCTGGGAAAAACAAAAGCTGTTCGAAAGGAAGTAACGACGGAGCAGAGGCCACCTTTCAAAGGAAGGTCGATGAAGCCATGGCCAGTCGTAAAATGACACGTGATGACAGGAGCGGCGGTGATGATAATGGGTGGCCCGGCGTTAATCACGGCTCATTAGCACTAATGATGAGCTGCAAGACAGCGTACATGACAGGAATGAGGGAGGGAGGGGCTCCAAAATGATGTTTTCACTCAAAAGTTACTTAATCAGCAGCATTCCTTTTTCATCGTTCGGATAAAGAAATAAAAAAAAATAAATTAAACAGAACGCCGGAGCTATTCGCTCGGACCCCACGCTCCAAGTTTCCGCTAATATGGTCACGTGTTTCGCATACCAGATTGGCCCCGCCGGATTCCATCAGTATCGCTAGCAAAACATTATTTCAATTAGAAGATCGTTCGTTTAGAAGTCGGCAACACTAAAGAAAACGGACATTAACTTTCAGTGTAGCACAACTAAAAAAAACAGCAGGAAAGCGTGATTTGTTATCTACCTCGTTAATCCGCTGGAAATTCCCGTTTTCCCGCACGCTATACGAAAAAATCACACCATCTCCCGCTAAAGGGGACCATGAGGCGATGCGAAGCAGCGTTTCGGCATGTAGAGCCCGCGTTTCAGAGGGGGAGTGGAGAGGGCAGCTGAGAGAGGCAAAGGGGAGAGGGGAAGTGGAGAAGGGGAGGGGAGATGGGTAGGGGAGAGAGAGAAAGTGGGGAGAAGAGGCGGAGAGGGGGAGGGGATAGAGAGATAGAGAGGGAGAGGGGAAGTGGGAGAGAGGGAATGAGAAGTTGAGAGAGGAGTGGAGAGGGAGGGGAGGTGTGTGGAGAGGGCTTGCGCATGAGCAGTAAGGGTGGTCACGCCGCACACCACCACCGAACTGAACTCCGCTATAAGATGCTTCATATCTGAAACCGTGTGCGCCAGCGTATTGAAAAGCATCAATACCATTACCTTCGAGCTCGTCAGCTAGATACGCAGACAATTTGGTAGATTCTGTGTGAAGCCGGGAACGCTGTACACTGCGGTTGTTGGTGAGCTTCTGTCCGTCACGGGCGTCTTCAATCACGTACACTGTGACCACAAGTACCAATTGAGTAAAACATGCCGTTGCTCCTTTGCGACATCGATGTGGCTCTTAATCCAAAGGTGCGCCAAACAATGTGCCATGCACCCTGATACTCCATCTAACAAGCTGGTTGCAGCAGGGTGGAAGCTACGAGGTATAAACAAACCCCATGCTTGCGCAGCAAGACATAGTTCTGTTTGTAATTGCATTATAATTGGAGAAGGTTAAGAAAAATGCGTTTGTTCGGCACGCGCTACGTCACAGCAATACGTGATACGCTAATAACGATTCGCATGTACGTTATAAGCATTTAATTATTATACCGGTAACTGCCGATAATTGTGATGAAGAATCAACACGGCAGCGCCTATAAACGTGATCGCCCGCTTCGATCCGAACTCACGCTTGCTACTTGCCCAATGTCCTCACAGCAATAAATAAACGGTGGAATCGGCTATCGCTTTGTGTCATCTCGTACTCAGGACAAAGTATCAGGTACGCTTTGTCCTCATCACTGAGATTAGCTGTTCGTTCAGCCACGCCTGCTAAGCCTTGTTCCTGAGAAAATGAATCTCGGAAACAGCACAAAATAGACCCGAACACATTGCTGTCGAAGCGTCAGGACGCAACTATAGCGCAAACACAAGCGTCGGCTTAGAACTTACGGGCCACACAGCTCACGACGGCGACTTCATAATTTAGAGGCGAAAGAAACCATCGTCGACGTGTGCTGCCATGATGATGTTTTTTCAGGCGCTACCTTCGCTGCGCAACGCTAAGAGCGTTGGTTGCTACCGTGTGCCCGCTTTGCTCGCTCAACGCACGCTGTTGTTTTTGGGGGGCTCTGCTGTTGCTGCCCAACGCTAAGAGCCTTGGTTGCTGCCGTGCGCTCGCTCTACTAGCCCAACGCGTGAGCGCATACGCTATGGGCCGCCGAGCAGACGACCGCGGCGCGGATGAATACATTGTGAGGGGCGTTCGCTCTTCACATTGGCTAAGCAGCCCCGTAGCTTCCACAGTGCTGCAACCAGCTTGTGAGATATAGTACCAATACATTCAAACAAGGCATGCCTAGTTGTCTAGCACGGCCCACAATTCGCGCACCTGTCATTTGGTGCAACATGCCACCTGGCGAAGCGTTGCCGCGTCGGTAACACGTTCCATCTTCTCAGCCATTCGAACACACGAACCACCTCGGTGGCTTTGCTTTGCTTCCATCTCTATCATCGGCTTGGGTACATTTTTTTTTATCCTCGTCTTCTAGCGTCTCTTCTATTAGCAAGCAGATTACATGTATCGGTGCGTAGCGTTTAGAAAGAGGGGTTAACGAACGATTCATGGTACTTTGTGTTTAGAAAAATTTATTGTATCACAAACGGTTAACATCAATAACAATTGAACATGACGTTTTCTTGCTAGAAATACGTTCATGGTACTTTGTACAGTGTTTAGAAAAAGTTTATTTCATCACAGAACGCTACGTCACTGACGACAAGCACGGTTACCTATAAATCGCACATGAAGCTACGGCTGTGTTTGTTTTATTGAGCAGAACCTTGTCAAAGATCCCAGTTTTAACCGTAGCAACGTTTTACTGCGATAAAAACGAGGAGAAACACTGAGTCCCCGGTCCAGTGTTTTCAACTTGGTATGCGAGGCCCGCAATAGTTTCTATATAAAAGCGCCTTTTCCGAGTACACCCACCGCAAATGTGGCAAAAGCAAACAAAAAATTCCATTGCAGGGCTCCGAAGTTTTAAGATTCCGCGTCGAAACAAGCTTGGCGTGAGCGGGAGTGCATAAAAAAAATCACAGCATATCCACGGAGTGAATGATGATGAGTGGGCGAAGCTGCGGAGGTTCATCGGTAAACCATGAATCTTCCGTGAATTCTGCCCAGTACATCATCACCGACGTGAGATCGGGCGCGTTTATGCTAAAGGTTCGATGAGTTATGACGACTTGCAGCTCACTTTAATTTTACATGTACGCTGTGAATTTTCATTGATTAGAAAACCATTGCTTTAGAAAACATCTGGCGTCTTTCGTTAAGCAGCTGGCGTCTTTTCGTTTTGCTTTAGAAACATCTGGGGTTCTTTAGTTTTGCTTTTACAAAACATCTGGCGTCTTTCGTTGGTTTATTTCATCAATCAACGGCGTTTTGAACAAAATTTTTATTGTTTAATCACGCACAGGAGAAATCTCACCAGGCACTACCTTGGAGGTAAAGAATGGCTGCTAATGGGAATGAGAGACAGAAGAAGTCGGCTTTTAGCTAACGCTGCGAATTTTTTATTGTTCAACAACGCACAGGAAAAATCTCCCACCGGCACCACCTTGGAGGTCAAAGCGTAAGACTGGTTACGCACTACGACTACTACTACTACGACTACGACTACGACTACGAGGGACGAACGGGTGCCGCCTTAAGGAGCTTCGCCCCTAAAAATGGCGACGCTTGCACTAAGTCGCGCAAGGCTTGAAAAAGCGAATCTGGAAAGAGAGAAAGGCTAAGTGAAAGGCAGGGAGGTTAACCGGATGAAAACTTTGCGGTTTGCTACCCTGCACTGGAGAAGGGGTAAGGGGGACAGGAAGGTAAGGAAGGAAAAATGAAAGAGGGAGGGTTAAAATTACAAAGAAAAAAAACGCACACACACTCAAGCACGGGAGTGTCATAGTCGTTTAGCGAGGCCGGTTGACCTAGGAAACTTCAGTAGCGCCTTCGTCGCTTTCTGGTTGGAAGCTCGAACGTTCCGGCACTCCAAAATTGATTGCTCGGAAAGCGGCCGGTCATCGAGGCGTGCTAGCGTTGCTGAGAGCTGTTGTCTCTGGGAGATGTAGTGAGGACAACGACGCAGGACGTGCGCAATGGTTTCCTCGCTGCCACAGTGATCACAGGCAGCACTGTCTGCCATTCCGATTCGGTAAGCAAAGTTGTTCGTGAATTACACTCCAAGCCACAGGCGGCAGAGGGCTGCTATTTCGGATCGAGAGAGTCCGGATGGAATTTGAAGTGAGGTATCCAGACGGTGAAGGCGGGTATGCAGAAAACCGGACGTTATTTGACATTGAATTTGTTACAACACGCGCGAGCGAGCGAATCTTTGATGCTGCTTCGGTTCTTGATAGTGGAATCGCTTCCTGCACGCCACTTTCATGAGCGTTCCGTGCAGAATAGCGAATCTGGACGATTCTGAAGTCTAATCTGATTGCTTTTAGGTTGTTGCTAGGCTTTATAAAGCTAGGTGATGCAAGGGACCACTGTGGCGGGTCGGAAAATGACGAGCTACCTATCCTGTGAGAGAGAACGAACACGACAGTACTATCCGGTGGCAGTACGACAGCGTAGGTGACGACACCTGTGAAATGGCTCTTTTAAGCGAAGCTTTTATAACGCACATATTTCGGTGACGTCATACGCTAAAAAGAAACAAAGACAGAAAAGTAGTGCGTGAGGTACGCCGACGCAAAGCTTCACTTGACCCCCTTTTCCCGATAGGGCAAGGCTCCTGCATTTTATTTTTTAAACACTTGACGCACGAAACAACAACTTTTCCATAAGCGTCTGAAAAAGCTTGCATGCTTACTATTTCTAAATGGCCAAGTTTAACATCCGAAACAGTACAACAATAATACTGCTATCAGCATCGTCGTCGTTCTGGTTATTATTAACGCGATAGCGTTAAAGAGCTCGAATCTCAAAAATTCCGCCGTCGGCGTCGGCGCCGGCACCGTTGGTTGTGAGCGAAAAATCATCATCTTGTCTGTGACCGAAAAATCGAAAAAGCTGCAAATAAAATAAATAATAAAAATGTTGGGTCCGAGTGAGAATCGAACCCAGGCCGTCAGCGTGGCAAGCAGGTGTTCTACCACACAGCAACGCCTCTGCTTGGTGCTGCACTGAAAGTAACTTTGATGCTTCCCAAAAATACGCGTCCTGTATACAGGTGTCACAGTACGAGATGTAATATGGCAGTAATATTGCGTGGTACAAAGGTACATTGCCATCGGGCGTCGCAAAGGAGGTTTGGGCGTCACACCACGTCAATATCATAACGACTTGGTGGTTTAAAGACAGCCACCCATTACAAAAGGCACACACATTACCGCGCGTATTCCCTTAAGACCACGTAGTGGGTGCATCGCAGCTTCGAAAAAGGTTCTCGCGCATAATTGCTGCTGGTTTAAAGCATGCTACCCATTACATAAGGCACACACCTTATTGCGCGCATTCTGTTAAACACTCGTAGTGTTCGAAGTGCGCACTAGGGGCAAGATATTGCTATCGCGTTCCTCTTAAAGGCGAAGCTTAAGCGTCCCCCAATTTTTATTATTATTATTATTATTATTATTATTATTATTATTATTATTATTATTATTATTATTATTATTATTATTATTATTATTATTATTATTATTATATGCAGTTCAGGCTTTCCAAGCTAACGCCGTTAATTGAGGAATTTGATCCCTAAGCGATATTCCACTAAGGCGCTTAACATACGCTCCCATCACTCCAAAACTTTTAAAGTACAAAAGAACGAGGACATGGACAATGTTCGCAGACGATGTCATTAAGAAAACACGTATTTAGTCTTTCCACTATCAAGAACTCGCTCAATGGAAACAAAGGAACACCGCAGCTACCGCGGTGAAAGCAGAACATCACACGCATCGACGGATCGCCAGGCACCGCTTGAAACGCCGATCCGATAAACGCGATAATGCGGCGATTTAAGGGCTCGTTAGTTGATCGCCCATCTTTGAAACTGCTGGTCGCGATAAAGGAAAAGATAGACAGTTATGATAGAATAGAACGCTTGACAGATCGACGTTCGCTTTTGTCGCTGCGAAAAAAAATTTTAGAGGATAATAAGAAACGCGACCCCGAGGCGAGGGCCACAACAAGGCGCGGTTATCGCCTTTTCTTTTTTTTTTCATAGCAAAGTGTCGTTTATCCCAAAGGCTGCAAGTAGTTATTGGAAATCGAAATCCGCGACATTACGGGCATAAGGTGCCGGCGCAAGTTACGGCCATAAGGTTGCCGTGGAATCTTGTGAAACATGTACACTGCGCACGTGCACGCACATCCACCGCGAAAGTCGCACGTTGCGTCCGTAAGCAGTTTTCGATTTCTTTGCTTGTTTATCCCTATGGGACACGGTGTGTACATTTGTACACGCGACTTGCTTTTGCCATTTCTGTGCACTAGTGGACACAAAGAGACAACAAACAGTGATTGATTAATTGATTGATTGATTGATTGATTGATTGATTGATTGATTGATTGATTGATTGATTGATTGATTGATTGAAACTATTTTGCTAAAGTCCTGCGGGACGCGCACTGCGGGCGACGCCCACGTCGGGAGCCAGTGGGAAATTGAACGTTCTTGTTACCTGATGTCTTGATATTTGAATGGTGTTATTTAAGAGGTTAAAAGATTCAAGATATTCAAGATTTTTCACCGTTTTGCTCACTGACCTGTTTCAGCTTCTGTAAAGCTTGCTGAAAAAGTGGGAAAATGATTGAGATAGTCCCAGAGCGTTTGATGTGGTCGGTTAGCGTGGCATTGATGTACTTTCGCAAGGTGAGTGGGTCCATCGCAGTACGAAAGGCCACCGCTTTTGGCTCACCGAGGCAGTTAATCATCCCCATTAGTAGAGCACGTGATGCATTAAACCGTCCGCGATTTTTGAAAAAAAAAACATCGCTCCCCTCCGTCATGCTAAACGGCATAACACGAAAGTAAGGCGTGTCTTCACAGAAGTAGTGCTTATTGTACAATGTCTATTCGTGTTTGGCAGCTATAGCACCGTTTCACGTGGATGCACCCATGCTGACGCCTAGTGGCATGTCTCCGTCGCGACGACTAACGACCATGATCATGATTAAACCACTGTGGTAACTGAAGTTGTGAACATATATTTGGACACAGCGAATCGTGAATCCCGAGTAAGGATGACACCAACAAGCTCATAATCAACACTGGTACCCGATACGCACTTCTTCAAAACGTCGTGAATTAAGGAGAGAAACGAGACGGTGTGCGCTTTCTAATAATGGGTAACCGACGCCTGTGCTCACGGCGCTATAGTCTACCCTTCATTCTGTCCAAATTTTCTTTCGTAAAGCTTCAACAAGCCCTTTAAAACACACTGTTGCAGTAGGAGACTTTGTACAGAGCAACAAATAGAACACAAATAGAAACATCCCTGCATCACTTCTTAGGAGACCGGACAAAGTTCGCCCTTCAAACATTTGCACGAACTCATTCCTCTCAGGTAGAACAGCCGCTTTGCGCAAGCTTTCCAGGGCGTTTTAGGAGATCTGCGCTAAATGATCAACCTGGCGCATTCTACGGCGCGCTTTTGTGCACTTAGCGCAACGTTATTCAAATGAAATGTTGGCTAGAAGCTCCCCTTCTGAATCATTGAGGCCGTGCTTGTCGGGTTTCGGTGGGCACAGCGTTGCAGCTGCCCACCGAATCGGCGAGACCTTCTGGTATTATTTTATCACTATCATCGCCCATATTCGTGCGTCCACGTCAGGATTGTGCACAGACAACATCATCACGGTAGTTCAACAGCATGACACAACCTTGACATTTGTTCAGCATGAACGCCGGGAACGGTGCCTTCCAGCACTGCGAGCGCAGCCTAGTGGTACCACAATGTCGCTGTGCGCATGCCCGGCTCGAGTAGCATTTTCTCCGCGTGTACGAAGGCGTCCGAGAGCTGGGATGCTGTCTTCTAGATTTTCATTCCTTAAGTACGCGATCGCGAGAACGTAGCACAAATATGCGACTGATAAAAAAAATATGACACACCACAAGTGCTTTCATATTTATGTTAGCGCTAGTTTCGTGCAACATTTCTTACCAGTGTAGGGTTGACTGATCTTTCATCGTCACGACTGATCGAGTTTAATTTGTTTTAAGAGTAACGAAAGTACTCTGTTGCACACTCCGTACAAGCAACACTACAGCTGGGTATGCGAAGCGGTGTTTCCTCTCTTTTTTTTGGCTTTCTGTCCTAATTCAATGACTGTGAGGTCATATTCAATATAGTCCTGAATCATACGACCACGTATACTGAAGCTACTGAGCCATTACGAAATACTGAATGAATAAATAACTTGTCAGGAGGTATTTTGGGGCTAGTTGGTTCATAGTTGCAGTATAACGGCGCCAGCGAAAACAAGGGACCAGACGAGGAGGCGCATAGGCGTGCGCAGGGTTCCCCTTCAGGGGGGGGGGAGGCAAAGGTTCGTCGCAACGTCCCCCCCCTTCCAATTATGTCAATGTATGGCGCTGACATCGCCCCCCCCTCCCCCAGTCGCAGCGCCCCCACTCCCTATTATGTCAATGTGTGGGGCTGACCACCACTCCCGACAGTGGTCAACAAAGAAGTGGTCGAGTCTGTGGCGGCACATGGTGGTGAAGAAATTAACAAGACAAACGCGCAGCGTTGCAATTATAAGGCATGCCGATCGCTTGAAGAAGAAATTTAGGAGAAAGTGCGCGACCTGGAAGGAGGATAACTCGTAATCGTCGCTCACTTGACACAAGGTATTTCGCTTAAATTATGATCCCGTTGATTTACCCTAGTTGTACCAGAACAGCTTGCGCAACAAAAAAAAGGAAGTTTCACGGACCTTTTAGAAAAATCACTGTGTAACATGGCTATTGTACCACCACTGGCGTGGAAGAATAGAAAGGCTAGTCGCTTCATCGCCATCGCCATCAATATATCTGCACGCACATATAGTTCCTGGAGCACGGTATAGTTACCAGACCCGTGGAGGAAAGATAGGCCATCCTCCTCGGTAGAGTGGTCTAGAATGTGAGTCTAGATCACTGTACCGGTAACTCGGGGATGGTAGGAGGTCTGCTCATGTAGGGGGGTGGCTTCCGGTGGGACTAGTCGGCGTGGGTCGCCTCTTCAGGCCATAGAGCGCAGGCCGCCGCAGCACACGCACGTCTCACTTTTTTATTATGTAAGTATTACGATATTTCACGCAGGACAGTACTAGTATCCTCCAACAAACTTGGGCCACTTCGCGTTGTCCGAGGTCTAGTGGTCAGTGAAACATACAGGCGCCAACTTGGGTCACTGTGGGTAGTCAACAGTCCTATGCACAACCCACATTGATGGAACACATTGATGAGTGGTGGACGCCAACTTGTGTCCTTATAGATTCCTGTTCTCAAGTGTAACGAGTCGCCGCCGACTCATCGTGACACAGCAAGTTTATAACAACGCCAGTAAGATCTTTTTTTTAAGCTCACAATGACGTGTACACCGGCAAAATGTTGGCTAGCAGCTGGATCATGGGCAATATCGGCTAGTTTTGGCTTATTTGGGTCTGGCTACCTGGTCTTTATATTCGTAACCATTTCTATGTCAACAAAACGAGAAAACTGACCATCTGCCCCTTGCCACGTAAGACGACCATCGCAATAAGTAAATGTATAAAAGAAAATATCTTTTCTTCGTGGTGCTGCGTGTGAACACAAGCCCCCCCCCCCCTCCGAAGGCATGTGTATTCACCACTATGGTGCACACTATTGCTTGCAATATGTGAATATATCTGAACCATATGGATGCATTACACCCCTGGCACAAAACAAATGTAAAGAGAGAAAACTGTCTACAAAGGCTTCGTTGAATTTCATGGCAGTGGGATAAAAGTCCCATCCAGGATAACATACAAAGCCGACATGGATGGTGTGTACTGACAGCGTGTGAGTGTTTATCCAAGGTGCCACACAAACTAAATTCGTCAGCGTCGCCATCGAAATTTCAGAGTTTAACACACGCGAGGTTCGTTCCAGAGTATAAAGCAATACATAGCCGATAAGTGGGCTGGTCAGGCATACGACCCGAGCGCAGAAAGAGCGGAAGGACTTTCCCAGCGCTTCGCTCCGCAACCGAAACGTCCCTCTATACCTAAACAACGCGTCATGCGTACCAGAGCACATTCAACTGGTTCCAGCCAACGTTAGCATAGCAATTTCAGATCATGGCACATTTGTGACTTTATTAGCCAATGTTCTGCAATACCTTCTATTTTTATCTTAACAGCCATTATTGTAAACTTATATTTAACAGAATTGCCCCGTTCCTGTTGTATTTTGCATTATAATAGCTATTACTGTATAATTAGAACAATTACACTGTTATTATTGCTAATATGTATATTTCTGTTGTGAATTCATGTTGTACTGTGCCTCTCGTTAACTATTATTGCATAATCAGAAACACTGTGCAGCTTCTTTGTACTTGCAGTCTTGTTTTTCATGTTTCTTACCACTCCCCTCTGTAATGTCAGTTGACCTTGAGGGTGTAATAAATAAATAAATAAATAAATAAATAAATAAATAAATAAATAAATAAATAAATAAATAAATAAATAAATAAACATTTACTGTAGCCCGCCATAGACGCCTCATTTTTTTTTCATCTTCCTTTTCCCGAATTCCCCTACAATTTCATCCCACTTGTGGAGCCCTTTTCCCCTTCCCAATTACAGGTTAGCAAACCGGAGGCTTCCTCTGGTTAACCTCCCCGTCTTTCCTTTATCTTTCCCTCTCTCTCTCTCTTTCTTGAGACAAGCGTCTCAGACAAACCTCTCAACGTTCCATGTCATCAAACTATGCTCCTTCTCTCTCTTTCTCTCAGGAAATAATGTAACGCGATACTATACTTGTAAAGTCATGTACTCCAACAGGTAGCATGAGTGCACGCACGTCAGTCACAGTCGCTTTCACGGGTCGTGAGCTCGAACCCCGGCTATGAGCACGGCGTACGCTCATCTTTAGAGTAACCGTCGTCGGCAAGACGAGACGACGCCAGGGACACCGCGGGGGGAAGTAATTAAAACGCGACGCTAAAGACGGGAACACAGCGCGCGGTGTGTACGTCTTCACGGACGCTGAACAGTTTAACGAGCTGTGCGGCGGCGTCGACGTCTTCGGGTTTCGAGACCCCCGCAAGAGAAGCGCGCCGTCGGTGTAATGCCGAGACAGCTAGCTGCTCTGCCACACGCGGAAGACTTCGTCAGTCACTCGCGCGAACGAGCCAACCGACATGTGTCGTCGCTGTAAATTTGCGAGCGAGCTGGGAAAAAAAGTGGTGTCTCGCGAAACACCTCTGCAAGAAACTCGTCTCATCTCTCTCTCTCTGCATGTAAGTGCTTTCTATATATATATATTATATAATATATATATATATATATATATATATATATATATATATATATATATATATATATATATATATATTATATATATATCAAAGAAGGTATAATTACACTTGTTAAGAGTGCACGCAGTTTAAGTGTTTAGGGAGGTCACGGGGACAGGCTTGGTGCCTGCGAACGATGTAATGCGACGGGCACCCTTCGCGCACACAGCGCTGCTCACAGGCGCGGTAGATGGAATAACTTGATGCAAGTGGTTTCAGTTTTTTTTCCTTTTTTTTTAGCGAGTGATTTTGCAAAGTTCTTCAGTAGCTTGTTGGTCCATCGTAAAAAATGCAGAATACATAAATACATAAATACATAAATACAAAAATATACATAAATGGATATAGATCAACGACTAAAGGAGCAAGCCAAAAGTTATATCAAAGTAATTGCTAGTCGCGTTGAGTAGTTGTCTCTGCACACGCTGCAGCTCTTAAAGCCCAGAAGAAAAACTCCTGCCATTTTGAACACGTTTTATACACACGAATCCCACAGAGAGTACCGTTCTGATCATCTTTTGGTAATAACATTGCAGAGCTCTGCGCCACACGATAGGCTAAAAATTGAAATAAACAAAGAAAGAAAAGTTAAACAATCACCATGTTTTTCTTCAGGCCCTTTCGGTTCCTTCTTCAGGCGTCTTAACGCCAACCATGGAGGTCAATCGCGTGACATCAGCAATACACAACTACGCCGATTGGCTCCTCTATAAGTGGTTCATCTATGCGGGGAACTTCACTTCCGATCTATGGGTGAACGCGTCAATCTGAAGAAGTTGTGCGCTAGCTCTTTCTCATAATCCCGATTGCCAGTCTGACATTCTATGGCTACTGTAGCCATCGTGCCAATAAACACCGTCAATAAGATAAAACTATATTGACTATCGCGCGTAATCAAATGATGTGACATACGCTATAGCGCCATTCCGCATCTCGTTTGCAGCGGCAAAAGCATGTAGCGGGAATGAGCGCGGTCCCGGAAGCTTTCACTGAAGGAACTGCGGTTGTACGTTGCTACTCAACGAATGCGTCGTCGTTGGCAGAAGCCCACAGAACGCTGTCTCTTCGTTCGCGCCGCTTCACCACCAAGTCTTCGTAAATGAAAGCTGGCGCTACTTTCAAACAAGAAAATGGCGACAAGGTGACGTACGGTATACTGACGTAGTGTTCACTCGTCTTCCAGAGAATCACGCAGCAAGGAAGAGAGAGCGTCCTTGTGAAAGGTAGCTAAGGTAATAGAAAAGCTCCTCCCGTCGGTAACATTCCACCTAAGACTGTGTTACGATACCTTTAATCTAAGAAGTCAGCGGAATTATACGCTTACAAGCGGCACTTAAATGGACACTGAAGAAAAAAGACGATTTTTCTCGTATTAGTAGATTAATCTTTCGCGATACCAAAATCATCGCGCTTGCCGCGACAAGAGGAGTGGTAAGCGAGAAAACGCGCAAAAAGAAAATCCGGGTGACGACGCCAACTTGAAATCCTCGCACCAATCACCATGACGTCATAAATTTTGACGGCATTCCCTGGGACCTACGTAGTTCCTAATCGGCCAAAAATGAAGTACACTGTCCTCCGAGAGGCGAGAGACTTAACGTACCAAATTTCAGAAGAATTCGTTGGGCCATTGTCGCCAAAATACGAAAAAAAAAACACACCCTTTGAAATCCGCGACGTCACGCGTGGAAATTTCTGCACGACATTGAGACATGAGATTTTAAGCTTTATTTTGTTCTCTATTAATAAAACTGTGACTGTGAAATTAACGTTATTAGAGTCATTAGAGTACAGTTTATAATAATGGTTAAGCGATTCATCGTTTCCTTTTAAAGTATCTTAATGTATCTTAATTTGTATCTTAATGTCTCTTAATCTATCTTCGACCTCTAATTAAAGGTCGAAGCATGCGATGCGCACTCACCCTGAAGAACGGCCAGAAGTCGTGCGCGGGGCATTCTTTGGAGTTGCTGCATGCAAAGTTTCTTGAGCTCTTCCAATGGGATGTGCTGATGATACCGGGAACCGATGAAAAAAAAAAGGCACAGGGAAAGCGCATCAGACAGTTGCCAGCGAAGGCCCTCGCTGCGGCAGCAAAACAGACGAAGGCGAGGCTTGCAAAACACATCATGGTGCAAAAAAGCTCGGACGAAGGAATGCTAACCGTGCGGCACTGAAGATATATAGACGTTCCCATTCAGGGACGCAGGCGTGCTCGCAATAATGTAAACTCGAATAACTAAAACTACCCCTTAACTCAAGAAACGCAAATCAATATGCGTTAATTAGTGCTGTTTCGTAATATTTTGGAAAAGTATGCTGCTGTTCGGAACAGAGCCCTCTTTTTCTTCAATACTACTATCATGTTGGTGGGATAGCCGGCGCAAATGTAGCCTACCTTCCCATGTTTTTTTTTTCATATCTAAATAAAAAAATATATATCTCAGTCGATTGCATCGTCCCCCGCCACCCTTTCCTGAAGCTTTCTATACTCCACTTGATGTAGCACCACCCTGGGAATACCAAGCGACGATGACCAAACGACGATTTCAACCGATGACGATCACATGATCATGTCATAATGACGTCACGAATGTCTAAGATCTACGACGGCACAACAATACGTCATTGATGACGTAGGTCACGTGGGTCATTGTGTACTATTTCATTAACCTACCGTGCTTCACTCAAGAGGCCGCGCCTTAAAAAAGAAATTACGACAGAGAAGTCAAATCAGAGTCCCTTGCGCGAAATCTCATACCTGCAGCTCGAGTGGGGTGAGGATGTTCAGTTCGTCGGGAGAGAGTGCCCCGAAGGCTTCCTCCAGGAGGTGCTCGCGGTGGTCGACGAACGAGGACAGGTCGTACCACGTCATCGTAAGGACACGTCACTCACTCGTCCTCCTCTCCACTGTTACGACAAAAAAGAGAACCGAGGACTACGTATCTGAAAAAAAAAGAGAAAAAAGAAGTGACAGCGGTTCACGACAACGTCGCGTCGACGGTCCACAAGCTGTTTAACGAGGGCAATAAGAGTCATAAATTTGTTGGAGCTTACAGGATGTGAATTTGAAAATTTGGAAACAGTTGAAATGCACGGTTCATTCTAACCGGTGAGCTTGTTTCAGGATGACTCTCACGGACGCAAAAAGGAGGGTGCTGAACACACGAAGCGTCAATTTCAACTAATTTATTGCTTGCGCGATGTCCCGTTTCAATGCGTACAGCGCCCTTTCCTGCGTCACGTGTGCGTCGGCGTTAAAGCTGCTTTATTATGAACAACGAACGCGCCAAAGTACCATCCTGACTAAATCTTAACTAGCTAAACACTCGGTAAATTGACTGAATTCAACGACGTAGCTCTCGTGACGCATTCGCAGCGCGATAAAAGCACACCTGAAGCATTCATAATACGCCTATTTTGCAGCCACTTACGTTGCAAGAACAAGTGTATCAGTTTATTCTCCACCCGCCGTTGCTCGTAAGTTGCAGCCTACTATAATGTCTAACCAAGCCCCCCACTGACGTGTGTTAAGCTATAAACCACGCTTCACAACTGTGACGTCATAAAAACACTGGATCGATAGCTCTCGAATCTCGAAAGAAATAGTTTACGTTTCGGTTGCCTTCGTAACTAAGGAACCTCTCAAGAGAATTTGTCATGCACCGGGCTTGAACAGCTCAATCCACGAAGTTTTTCGAGTAATAACCCCACTACGGAAACCGTGCAAGTCTTAGCCTACACTGTCAACAACTACAACGTTTGTGGAGGTATGTTGCTGTAAGTACGCACGAAAGTATACAGCAAAGAGAGTTGACGGTGAAGGTTCATTCGGGCGGCTGCCGTATACGAGCAGCCACTGCGAAAGTCTTCCTGTACGCTGCTGGCTCGCGGAGAGAAAAATTTACTCGCGCGACAGATCGTTAACGCCTCCAGCGCTAACCCAGGAGCCGCCGCCACAGTGAGGGTTGATTAATATTAATAACTCGCCGCAATTAACCCGCATACACAACGCCGCCTCGCCTCCCCCCCCCCCCCCCCCGCTGTTTCCCTTCACGCTTTCTGTTCTACCATCTTTCCTCGGGAGACACTTTGCTGCCTCCGTTACCGCGGGCAAACAAACGTGAGCGAACGGGCGAGGCGTAGGAACGTAATTACGATAAGAAAATATAAAGTACGAGAGAATGTCGCGACGTGTGAAGCGAGGGAGTTGAGACGGGGCGCGGCGTTGGCAGCGGTTTGAACAGCACGCGCGCGTGCCCGCGCACTTGAGACGCGCGAGAAGAATTGCCGAGGCTGACAAAACTCTGCGCAAAGCGCGAGAGCTTTATGGCGGTACGATCACTGAGTGACACTCTTGTTTCTCTTCCATGCACTTCCGGTCGAGCACTTACTTCCAGTTTTTTGAATATTCAGAAAAATCTCGTAAAAGATAAAACTGGTACGATATCGACAGTTCTAGTTCATGTTCAGAGTTGTATCGAATACATATGATATCGAAGCGTAAGTTTACTTAAGGGCAAATTAATTGACAGCGTAATTAATCAAAATTAATTGATTGAGTTCAATTAAATATTATGAGCAGCTGCGATCGTTGCGGCACCTGGCGGAACAGATCTCAACCACGCGCTTCTATCTACGTGGCCTCTGGGATCCCCTTTGACGGCGCGACGAAACACAATGGTAACCCAAGGAATACACCAGACCACACGAATGCCAACATGCGAGTTCCACTACCAGACACCCAAGTCAAGGGTTAGAGTCACCTTCAATTTTTTTTACACCTTAATAACTTTTTCTTGGCTATTAAGATGGAGCGAGCAGCACCTGCTCTCTCTTTTCTTATTCCTTCAGTATTTTCTATTTCTCTGTACGGGAGGAACAGAAATATTATAGGACGATGAAAGTGGTATGGAGAGGATTATGATGACGATGTAGCCGGTATCTGGCTCAAGATACGCCTCCACTGAGAACAGCAGTGAGAACCACGGGTTCAATTGACGGTCCCCCGACTAGGCTACAAAATCGTGAACCCTTCTTCTTCTTCCAAGATGGATGTGCCACGAAGCATGAACAGTCAGCGTCAAAAGCTTAGGAACCACGAGACACAAGAAAGAAAAAAAAATCTGAATATTACCGCTGCTTCGGTGGTAAGCCTTGAGTTTAAACTTCGGGCCTGTTCTAGAACGCTCGAAGAACGTGTACCTTGCAGTTCGAGCGAATGCATGTCACAAATTACTGGGAAATTCAATGTTTGCTCGGACACTAGTGGTCTCTAAATTTTTGACGCCGAGTGAACTTGTATGCTGCGCAGGAAAAATAGACCGGACGAGTCGAGAATGAACACGGTTTTTGCGGCAACGTCGACCACGTAAAGACAACAACAACAAGAAGAACAAAAATAGACTTAAATGTAGCATCCACGGAAACACACCGAAAATACACGTCGTTTTCACGGAGACAACAACGACAGCGAGAAATGAGGGATTGTTTACTCGACACTAAAAGTTGGGATGAAGGCAACTTTCCGCCGAGCGCGTGGGGAAATGTGTTGTTTTCACGTTCACTAGATTTTTTTTCCGCAAAGCTCACATCGCGGCCGTCTCTCTGAGAAGAAAAGAAAAAAACAAAGTTAAAAGAACCCTGCGCAAAAACATTTGACGAACACTCCCCGTGGAAAGTTACGGGCGTGGTCGACCTATGAACATCCGCGGGAGCCTGCACAACAAGCCGCAAGAACGAAAACAATCGGACGCTAGTGTGAAAGAGCCCGACAGGCATCAACAACACGCACTTGGTATCCGGTTGTCGCCTAAAGCGCGGGAATATCAGCCACCAGTCATCGTTCCCAAAACGCGCGCTTCGTCTGCGCACTCCAACGCCTTCCACCTCCAACAACCGTCGCCTCTCCCCCCCCCCCCCACCCCCCACCCCCTTCATAGTGGTTGTTGCAAGATGTACACGGGAAAGCCGTTAAAGTGTGCATGCTGTAGGGGATAGCGTTGTAAGGCTGGCACCATCTCGTAGAACAAGCAGCCGATCCAGGTCGCGACCTATATGAACTATACACACATGCGACATCCACACTATAAAAGCTCCTGTTTCCACGTCGACTTTGTGTACCCAGGGACTGCGCGTGAAACGAGTGCATTTGTGTACCTTCGCAGTATCTCTCTCTCGCGCGCGTATTTACCGAGAGCTCAGAGCTTCGAGGGAACGCGAGCTAGTCGTCAAATAACTGGTTGCAAAACACGTGGCGGTAAAAGTTATTAGAACGACAGGGGCGCCATACGGAAAAAGCAACAAAGGATAGATCATAACCCCGAGTGTAGGCGTTCGTCGGAAAATGAAGGGATGGGGATAGGCGGATAGCTCGAACGGGAGCGTCTGCGCGCGACGAAGAAGAGGCTTAGAGTTTGCGCAAAAAGCATCAAGCTACCACAGTCAGAAGCGCCAGCGTGGAGTTAAGCATAAAGAAAACGGCGCGCTGAAGTCGGCGCCGAAAGTTAGAAAAAGATGAAGAGCGTGTTTACACCCGTCGAGGCGTAGGTTGATGCTCACGAGCGAGCAAAGTTCTCACGCCCGCGCGCGCTCTGTTTCCCCCCGAGTGTCCCATGGGGGCAGCGGGCCTGAAACTGCAGCGGCCGCGTGCGTACGAACTTGCCGACAGCGTATGCACGCGCTAAAGCCTCGTCAGAAAGTCAGATATCTCCTATTTTCTTCGTTTTCATTTTCGTTCTTGTCACATCGGCTTGTTTTCTTTCCATAACAACTCTTGTTCCCAGCTTCATTCTCTAGAACAACGAGGGTACAGCGTTACTCAACGGCTAGAAACAGGCACGACACCTAGTGAACGGGAGGTGCATTTTACGTGTGTGTCGTCTGCTTCGTGAGGTCAAAAACAACAAAACTAGCCTAGCGACGAGTTCTGTTTGAGACGCGATGTACACGTTAACACGAAGAAGGTAACGGAGCAGCGACGCAAGGATTTCATTTGTAATAAACCGGCCTCTCTGGCGCACAGCTCGAAAACGTGCTATTTTACGTTGGCTTTCCTAGGTTGGACGGAAACGAAAAATAAGTTTACTCTGAAAACGAAGCACGAAGCGTGTTTCGAGATAACAGCGCGTCAGAACAGAAGCGAGCCGGAACGACGAAAGCAACTCGGGCGTGCGGCGAGTCGGCGACTAAAGCGGGTTTCCAACTCGGCTGAAAGCTGGCGTTGGAGGAAAAACAAACGGCGAGAGATTGGTGCGACTAAGCTGAGCGACACTTGCGAAGTTTAGAAACCTAAATATGGTCGAACAGCGTCGGGAGGGAGGGCAAGTGGACGCATAGAAACAGCAGTTGCAAGATTAGCGGCTATCTCTGTTTTTCCGTGTATTCCTTCCTTCCTTCTTTCCATCTGTTCCTCGCATCCCTCTTACTAACCCTTCGTTGTTTCTTTCCAGTGATTCCATGCTATCCATCGATTCAACCCATACAATTCTATTCCATCCATCTATCTGTTTCATCCATTCTATTCCATTTTCTTGTCATTCCATCAATCTATTCAATTACATTCCCTCAAAGGCATTCCATAACATTCATTCATTCATTCCTTCATTCATTCTGTCATTCCGTCGTCGTCCGTCCGTCCGTCCATTCTTTCTTCCGTTGGAGGATGAATGAACACGAGTAATGCGATAACAGGATAGCAGAAGTGGGTAATGGAAGTCACAAAGCATCTAGTGAGCTTCGACACTGATTTATAAGTTGAACTAAAGGTCTTCCGCCAATGAAGGACATGTGCAATAAGCACGCAGGACTTTGTAGGGCGAACGAATGACGCCGTATCCTGCCTCGTTTCAAGAATGCCGCGAACCGTGTTGCCCTCCTCAGCTACACTATATATTCAGAAAGTTCCGCAGCAGGCTGTTCGACAGGCATGCAAGCGCGCGTTTTGTATTGCGTGGGAGCCCAGTACTCTACCACAGAGGCATGCCGGTGCTTCGCGTTTTATATTGCATTTCGGGTACGACAAAGTTGCGCTCTGAAGAAGGCAAGTGCAAGAAAAAAAAAAAGGGGGGGGGGCGGATTTCGCAGCAAAAGCTTATCTGTGCGGTCGGCAGCGCACTCAACTTTAAACGACGCTGCTCGAAATACGAACTTTCTCTGAGTGTTCCTTCAGTTCCACTTCCAGAGCGCTCCGTAGACAGAGCGCACCCGTACTTATTTCTTTTTTTGCATCAATCACATACATTTATATTCTACGAAAGGACGCACGAATGTTGTTCATCCTTGCGAGGCTTTCTTTGCACACTGTTGTCCTCTCTCGCCTCCCGCCTGTAATAAACAAGTTGACGATACCACAGAAGCGCGCGCAGCGCGCCATGACGGGAGTATACAGCGCTCAGACAACATAGAAAACTTCCCCACCGCTTCGACACCCCTCCCTCCGGGAGAACAAACACGCACCTACACCTCCTTCCTTCCACGCCCACTCCAAAATAGCAGCTCACCCACACTGGGTACGAGAAACGCGAGGCTATAACCGCGGCGAAAGGGGTAACAACAACATCGCCAAGAGGCGAAAGCATTCCGTTTGCGCGATAAATGCACCGTTAATCCGTTGGAGAGCGAACTACGATGTCGCCTCCGTCGTCCCAGCCTCCCTGTTATACTGCGCAGGGAGACGGGAGGCTTGTTTTACGTCTATCGCCACATCCTCGCGACGCTGTTTGTGTACGCGCCACGTCGTTTTGTCTGAGTCGTTCGCAAACAAGGACGCAGGCAAGTTGATAGAGAAGGGGAGGAGGGGATACGAGAAAAGCCGCAGATGTGAAAACAACGCACCCCCCTCCCCACCCCCAATCCGCTCGACAGCACCGTGGAGCGGCCGAAAACAAGGAAAAACTATTACACTTAAACACTCGGAGCTTTTCCGTTCCGTCTCTCTTGCGCAGCCTTTACCTCGACTGCTGCGGTCGCTGCAAAAAAGTGGTGCTTTACTACGAAGAAGAAGAGGAGATGTTTTCGGCAGGCACTCTCATCCTCGCGATGCGTGTGAAACGCGTCGGGATTTGGCCAATAATAATCTGTCGAGCCGCGTTTTCACTGTCATCGTGTGTTCCTTTGTTTGTACAGGCAGTACTCCATGCGTGGTGAGAGAGTTTTGCCAAGGAGAACGACAAACGCGCCGGGCAAAGTCGACAAAAACGAAAGTATGCGACTGTTTGCATTCGAGGATCGCAGCAGCCCGCAGCTAGCTTGTCGAGCAGTGCGCACCGGGGAACTGTAAGCCGCGGGTTTTTGCTTAATGCACTCGCTTGACTACACAAGATGTACTTTGAATGAGTGCACGAGATGTACTTTGAATACATTAGGTAAGTTCGAAATTAACGCCGAGTCTCGAAGAGCAGAGAAATATTCTCGTCGGGGTAAATGAGAGAGAGAGGGGGGGGGGGGGCGAAAGAAGAAGACGCGATGCGCAGGTTTCGCTGAGTGCACGCGGAATATACGATGACGTGAAATTAAGGAATCCGGAGTGCGCGCAAGAGGGGGGGTGGGGGGAGCAGATCGGCGATGCCTACAGTCTTTGAGGGATGAAATATTAATAGGAGTACGT
Source organism: Rhipicephalus sanguineus (assembly GCF_013339695.2). NCBI lineage: Eukaryota > Metazoa > Arthropoda > Arachnida > Ixodida > Ixodidae > Rhipicephalus > Rhipicephalus sanguineus. The sequence continues at coordinate 44,764,771 of NC_051184.2, read as the reverse complement.
GAGCATGGTCTTGCTCTGCTGCCTCGTCAAAACTTTCAGAGCGCATTTCCTTTCTTTTATTCTTCTTCTTCTTTATTGGAACTCCGCGCAGACTCGCATATAAAGAGCATGCCTTGCTCTGTACGTGCTGCGAAAACTCATCGCTATACGAGGCACTTGGCGCTAGGCTTAATCCGTATATCTCTTGCTTGCGAAGCTTCGGTAATGGTGGTAATAAGTAATAATGAATGAATGAATGAATGAATGAATGAATGAATGAATGAATGAATGAATGAATAGATAGATAGATAGATAGATAGATAGATAGATAGATAGATAGATAGATAGATAGATAGATAGATAGATAGATAGATAGATAGATAGACAGACAGACAGACAGACAGACAGACAGACAGACAGACAGACAGACAGATAGATAGATAGATAGATAGATAGATAGATAGATAGATAGATAGATAGATAGATAGATAGATAGATAGATAGATAGATAGATAGATAGATAGATAGATAGATAGATAGATAGATAGATAGATAGATAGATAGATAGATAGATAGATAGATAGATAGATAGATAGATAGATTCGTCTTTCGTTGTCTTGTCTAGTTTGACTTACAAATAACTTCTACTTTGAACTCGTAGTGGCAAACCAGAGCGACGGACTGCTGAAGTGTCATTTGGTAATGAAAATTCACTCAGAGGTAGGCCGATGGATACAATAAACAGAGCTTTCCATAGCGACAAGCCTAGCACGCTACCACCGGTGTTAATGCTGGTAAGTGAAATATGACAGAGAGCTCTACCGTTGACAAACATCCCTAAATACCTTACATTTGGACGCAGAATCTCCTTGAGAATGGTGCCAAATAAAAAAAAGTGAGGTTTACAACTATCTGATTGTACAGGTGAAACAGACACTTCAAAGTTATAACCTTCAGCAAAAGTTGTGGCCCGCACTACGACAGGTGGAAGGAAAGGCGGTAAGTACAGGAAGACGGCGGCTTGGACTGCAAAGGAAAACGGGGATATCCAACATTCCAGCTCACGTAATGACGAATAATTTGATTCTAGCAGAGGATGTAACGCATAAGGCTGGTAACCAACGGTCTGGTATTGTTATACAATGAGAGAGAAGGGCAGGAAAGGACTTTCAAGAACGGCGGGAAATTCGGAGGAGCGATGAAATGACGAACCTAGCAGGCGTAACACGGAACCAGCTCGCGCAAGACATCTTGAGATCGATGGGGCAGACATTTATCCTTGAAAGGAAAAGAGCGCGCAAAGACACACGCATCTGCGCGTTGTTACCCTTGTAAGTACGTACCGACTGGCTCAGGCCTTCACTGAGGCATTTATCCGTCAATGGGCTTAACTAGGCTGATGGCAATTCTGACGATGCTATCGATTATGACAAGTACATCGAATAACGTTGAGAAGCGATGGGGTTTGTAGCAGAGGTCAAACTAGGGAAATGAAATCACTGCCCGTATAGTAGCCAGCGGGCGGAACGAAAATGAACACTGGACACACGAGCCGGTCGACTGGGTCGTCAGTTAGGAACACACACAAAAAAGAAAACAAACAAGCAAAATGAAACGAGAGAAAGGCCGCGGGAGCGAGGTGAGCGCGCGTGTGTGTGCGGTTTCAATTAGGACCTTCCAACGCCTCGAGTGCTGCCCGCATGACGTCAGCCGTGCGTCTCAATTCACTTTATATTCCGCGCTTGCCCGGCAACGCGCGCTGTACGGGGCAACAGTACAGGTTGGGCTTCACTGCGCAGCAACAACCGTGGGTCCAGTGAAGAGACTGCAGCGGCGCGCCCTGAATTAGACGGCGCTCGGCCACGAAGAAAAAACGAGAAGGAAGAAATATATATATATATAAAATGGCGCTGGACGGAGAGAAGATTATGGATGGGAAGAGGAAAAAGGCGTCGCGCCGTTGCCCGTCGAGTCATTGGAGCTATAAATTGACCCCCCAGCTCAGTCGTTGATGCGAGTCGAACGCGCAGTGGCAAACCGGAGCGACGAGACAACGTCGCAGTGGAGAGGAAGGTGACTGTTAAAGGAGAGAAAAAGAAAATTGTGATCCACTGGTTTATAGCGCGTAGCGACGAGAAATTACCTTTCCATCTATCATTTCTTTCGCGAATTTTCTTCCACCTTGTAGGTTTACGTAGAACCGATTTCTCATATTAGGTGCCCCTATTCGAGTTGATAAATTCATCCGCTATGACCATTTAGCTATAGGAGGCACTGTGCAGTGGAGTTTTTAAATGCGAAGCATTTCTTAGCGAACCTTGGACACCTTAAGCGTTTCTATCTACGTATCTATCTATCTAGCTGCATACGTCTGGGTGCTCTTGGGATCGCCTGCTTAACTTGATGTAGACCAAAATTGGCATGGGAGGGTAAGAGGATTTGACAAATATGACTGTCGGGTCATGACATGAATAACGTGAAAATCCTGTCGCGTAGATCGTCAAACCCTTTCCTCCAGACACGTCTGGCACATACCTGTTTACCACGAGCCGCGGTGTACAGGTCAGTGGCGTAGCCGGGGGGAGGGGGGGGGGGGGGACACCGGGCCCGTGCCCCCCCCCCCCCCGGAAATTTTTTCCCCATGGGATACAGAGCACAAAATGACACTCGACCCCACTTTTCTGCCCATACCCAATGACGGATCAAAGAAATGCCCCTCCCCCCCCCCCCCCCCGAAAAAAAAAATCACAGTATATCCACGTGGTGAATGATGATGAGTGGGGCGAAGCTCCGGAGGATATCATCGGTAAACCGTGAATATTCCGTGTAACGCCCCATCAATCATCATATAAAGAGTTAGAAACACTGTGTGTATATTACAAACATCAAACATTTATTTTTCTTAATTAGATGATGCTTGGCTTGTGCTGTCCCTTCATTATCACGGCTTTATGGTCCGTGAAATGAAGAGATAGCGGTTCCTGTACGGGTAGCAATTGGAAATTTGAAAATACCAGGTCTATACACGTCCCTCGGATGGTCGTTGGTTTCATATGATCAAAGGACGTGCACGTGAGAGCATATTTGGCTGTCATATGTTGTATTAACCACTCATTGTTCTTTTCAGTAATATCGACATTCAGGTCACCAACTAACACAAATGGTCTATTCTTGTACTTGTCATAATTACACAATGCCGTGTCAATGAATGTCTTGATATTCCCACTAATTGGAAATTTGAAAATACCAGGTCTATACACGTCCCTCGGATGGTCGTTGGTTTCATATGATCAAAGGACGTGCACGTGAGAGCATATTTGGCTGTCATATGTTGTATTAACCACTCATTGTTCTTTTCAGTAATATCGACATTCAGGTCACCAACTAACACAAATGGTCTATTCTTGTACTTGTCATAATTACACAATGCCGTGTCAATGAATGTCTTGATATTCCCACTCGACAAATTGGGTGCAAGGTACATGGTCATGATGATGCATCCATCAAAATCAATGGCAGCATATTCAGCGTCGTGGCTCTGTGTGTGTCGTTGGTAGTAGTTTCAGATCTTGTGTCTTTTCTGTTTGTTTGACGTATACGGCCACACCAACTGCAGGACGCTCTGCATCATCGATGCACACGACTGGAACGTATCCTTTTATATACGGTCTTTTAGCGTTCCACGTCTCGGTAAGACAGAGAACTTCCACCGCAGTAAGTATGGGGTCCCGTTCCACATCGTCTACGTGGGCATGCAAAGTTCCAACGAAAGCAGTTTGCTTTCAGCCATTTTATTTAGATTCCTTCTGACTTCTTCTACCTCTTCCTCTAGCCTTTTCTTTTCCGCCTTCTCCAACCAATTCCTTTTGGTTCCTTTGGAAATATACTAACACTAGCAACATCTAGCGATATTATATGCAATTATATATATATCGTTCCTTTGGAACTATACTAAAACTAGCATCATCTAGCGATATTATATGCAATTATATATATATATATATATATATATATATATATCGTTCCTTTGGAACTATACTAAAACTAGCACCATCTAGCGATATTATATGCAATTATATATACATAGAGCGAGCGCCACCAACGCCATCTAGTGAGCCCTTCAGGTGGCTACTACAAACAAACAAACGGAGGATGGACAGACCCACGGCATAAGGAGCTTCGCCCCTAAAAAATTCCTGCCTACGCCACTGGTACGGGTATGCGCCGTTTATTCAGTTTATATTTACCTGGGAATGGCGACATCGGCAGCATTGACCCGACGAATGCAAAACATAAGAATTAGGACGCTAGCTGGAATTGAACCCAAGCATTGTGCGTGGCAGTCAGCTAAACTACCACAGAGCCACGCCAGGTCCAGAAACTGCTTTGGAAAAACACCCTATGCAGGCGCAGTGTCGGTGCGGCGTCAGTTGTGGTTGTGGTGCTGGCTATCTAATTTTATGACAAAGCAATAACACCACATGTGTACTCCTACGATACAGGCGTCACGTCAGGTTAGGTTTCGTGGTTCCAGTGTTGGCTCCGTTTTTATAGCAGTCTAATAAACATAAAATTTTTATTCCTAAAATTCAGCAAGCTATATTCAAGCGTTGCTCGACCCCGGAGGAATTTATTAACGAAAGTTACGCATGATATTCACATCATTGTACCGTAAAGTGCACTTCGTTTCGGTACCACTGACATATGTGCTCTAAAATTAGTGCTGACGTTACGTCACACCATAAGTTAACCTTTAAACGCCAGTGTTGTCGACGTGCCTGGTAAACCCACGATGTGTACACAACTACTACACTTACAAAAACACGTCGAACCACCTCGTAACGCTTGGCTCAAAGCTATTGAATACAGCAGAGAAGTACTCACTGACTGCTTCGCATGAAACCAAATACCACAAGTAGTGGGGCCTGACAAATGTTTCTATGCGATTTCAGCGCCAAAACGCGCAGCCTGAAGAGAGACGAAGCACAGCTGAGCCGTGGTCGTACAAGATGCGAAAGCGACGCGCGCGTCTCTCCCCGCCATAAGGGGGACCATGACCACCACAAAAGGGGGATGCCTGCAAGCACCTCGTTTTCTTCTCGGCCCTAGCGGCCAACGTTAGGGATGCTCGGCCGCCCAAGGAGAGCTACGCAGCGCCCTCTGGTCAGTGGACGCTGGCTGTAGCAATGTAAACCAATCTGGCTGCCTATCACGGTTTATCATTTAGCGACACAGCTAGTCGCACGTGGGCACCAAGCAGTTCGAGTGCGCATGTCCCTTAGCAGAACAGACTGCTGGGCTAGTTGGTTATCCATGAACTCTGAAAGAATAAGCGCTAAAATTGACGAGCACACAAGGAGGATAACAAAGAGGAGTCCTTTGTCCTGTACCTGGCGTGACGCTACGACGTGACAGTCAGTTTGTAGAGCGAACGCCCCGGAAATGCGTACTTACCAGGTCTGAACCACGGGCCAGGACGGACATCTCGTCAACTGTATAGGAAGCTTTATTTATCAGGAATCCATACGGATTTCCTTGCAGCTAGACGAGTGCGGTCAGAAATGAAAAGAGCCGGCCATCTCCGCCGCTCGTAGGAACGCACAAGCGATAACACGAGCCCGCGTGCTAGGCCTGGCATCGATGGCTCGTCAAGCAGAGTAGTAGTAGTAGTAGTAGTAGTAGTAGTAGTAGTAGTAGTAGTAGTAGTAGTAGTAGTAGTAGTAGTAGTAGTAAACATTTATTAAGCTGTTAGGAAACGTCCCGCCTGTCTTTCGGAGCCGCAGGGGGGGGGCGGGGGGCTGAGTCGCTCGAACAAGCACTGCGAACTTTGACCAAAAGGGCGTGGTTGCGAGCGCGGCGCGCGCGCTCTCTCGATAGACATCGCTAGACAGCTCGTATACGCAATGTGCTCTCACCGCTTTGTGTTGGTACGACAAACAGCAAGAAGACCGCTTCGCTCTCTGGAGCGGTCGCATTCGCTTTAACTGGAGTTTTGTGGAGTTACGCGAGATCGGATACAAAAAGTTAGCGGCCAGCCTTACATCGTATAACATTTCAATTTGTTGCTACGACATTCATTGCTTCGCCCTTGCGGCGAAACTGGGATTTTTTATTTATGCGTCGACTGCATGGTATGGTTTCTTGCTGCGGCAACTGTTCTGCCCAGCTTTCTTTCTAAAGTAGTGATGCGTTGTCGTATACACCTACACTAGAGAGATAGAGAGAGAGAGAGAGAGAAAGTAAAGGAAAGGCAGGGAGGTTAACCAGGTTGCACCCGGTTTGCTACCCTAGGTAGCAAACCGGGTGAAAGGCAGGAAAAGGAAAGGCAGGGAGGAGGAAGAGGAGGAAGAGGAGGAAAAGAATAGAGAAAGGAAGAAGGAAGATAACAACTAATTCGCGCGCACACACACAAGCGCTCACCGCGCGTACTAAGCTCAGAAAGTACGAACTATTACAGAGTACCAGGGTGATGGAATGAAATGTTTTTCGTTTCGGTTTTAGTTTCGTTCCACCAAAAAAAAAAAAGTTCTGTTCCGTTTCTGTACCGAAACGGAAAAAAAAAAACGTTCCGTGACGCTTCGTAACGGTTTTTACTTATATATATAAAGTTGAAGTAATAAAAAAAATATAGTAGATAAAAACATTACTTTATCTCGTAAGTGAATTACGAATTCTCTGAGCAGGCTGAATGCTTTGCGTCAAGGGAGTGAGCATTATCTTAGAAGTAGCACGTTATCGAGTGTAGTCTCTGATATGCGAGGTTGCTGTTCTGATAAAACAAATTTCAGTGCCGACAATGTCCTCTGCACGCTAGCACAGCAAGGTCCAATTGCGTTAATATAAACAGCTCCGGATGCCACTCTCCTCGTTTCTCACAAAATTTTAACACATATCCCCTTTTGGAATTCCTGCCTGAGATACGCCATAATATTGTCCCCTGAGCTAAGCATTAATGCTCACGTCACATGATCTCGGTTGTTCCGGACTGGCAACTTTTGCTTTGAACCGAAAATCGATAAAAAATATTTGGTTCCACTCCGGAAGGAATGAATAGATAACGTTCCGGTTACGTTTTCGTTCCAGTCAAAAATATCGGTTTTTATTTTTGTTTTTCTTTTTCCGTTTTCGTTCCGTTCCGACACACTGCAGAGTACGGTTCGACTGCAACTGCGATGAGTAGACTGCAATCCACGACGTTAAAGGGACACTAAAGACAAATATTAAGTCGACGTCGATTGTTGAAATAACGGTCTAGAAACCTCGTAGTCCTACTTTTATGCCAAGGAAGTGCTTATTTTGAAATAAAATCACGGTTTAGTGGTCTGCATCGCGTTAGCGCACTTCAAATCGCCAGCCTGAAAGCGGTGTTTTCGCACGTCACTGCTGCCGTGCCCAACGTTGCCTGCCTTTACTGCGCGGCGGCGTGCACTGGCGGCGTGCGCCATTCGGGCATCCGGCAACATCACATGCATGCGGCATTTTGTCGAAATTTCTGTCAGATCGACTTTCACGAGCGCACAAAACACACGCGGCAATATGCGATACCGAAACTACCACTGAGATGCGACCGCGTGAGCGAAGCAGGGTGCCGGGCGAAGCGCAGTTCGGCGACAACGAAACCTTTGAACCACGGGTGCCGTTCCTCATGGCAACGTCAAAGAGGTTCTTTTTTTTATGAATCAAACAGAAACGAACAAGCAGCATTTTCTTACGTCTCTTGATGCACGGAAGGTTCTTTTTCTATTGCAGCTAGTTTATTAGGAGTGATCAATCGTAGTCGAACTCTCTCACGTCATCGGGATCATTTCCAAAATGTGCCGCTCGTGGCGCTCATCGTGTGATACATTTAGCTTAATTTCTCGGTAAGTAGGGCACTGCTGTTGACGATATTGCCGTTTTAGAAGTTGCCGTACATTGAGCTTTCACTCTGACATAAATTGTTATTTGCCTTTAGTGTCCCTCTGATGAAGACTTGCAAGGATCGGCTCCAAGGTATCCAGAAGTGGCAGTGAACTTCTAGCTGATGGAGTTGACATCTCGTTGAGGAGTATGCTCATTGTACTTATCAATATTCAATAGACCCCACGTGTTCCCTATCGGCTGTACGTAACGTGTTACCTTACATAGGGATTGGCGGACACACAGCTTTGTCCCACGGAAATGATCCAAGAACGTTTAATCACCGAAATAGCAAATTAGGTTCAGATGACTGTGGTCGCTGTAGGCGTCGCGTCTCATTTCGCCTCTTGGGCTGGCGTTTGCGGGGCGCAACTGTCGCCGATATCCGAAATCTTTTGCCGAGATTTCACGAAGTTCCTTTTATCGGCAACACGCTTCTCGATCATATTTGTGACTACATTCCCGATATCTGCGGCACGCAGCAGCAGCAGCCGCGTCAGCAGTATCCCTAAGCTCAGCTCAAAAATCAAGGTGTCCCAATTTTTTTTAACACGAAAGTGTTTTATGCCGGGGTCCACCAAGACTTTCATGACGCATTTCCGTCACGGAAATACGTCAGCAAAATGAAAGCCATCAGATGGCAAAGAAAAGAAAGATATAATTCCGTTGACAGGAGACGAAACTATGACCTCTCGGTCCGCGACGATGGCTGGCGGGCGTTTAGCCCACTGAGCTACCGCCAAACACATTGCGGAGGCTACATGAATGCGCCTTTTATCTTTCACACTTTCCTTTCACACAGCTCTTGAATAGATGGATGTTATGAGCGTCCCCTTTATAATGAGGCGGTGACATGTGTGCCACCAGGCTCGAAAAAAAAAAAAAAAACCCGCCTTTGCTACAACCATCCCATTCGGCGCGTTTCCAATAAAAGTGTAATTTCGCGAACGCTTTAACACCACGAGGAGGCGGATTTAGCCCAAACCTCGCTCATAGCATCCATCCATATCGTAAAATAGCTCTCCGACGCTTGCCTGGCTGTCGCACCGCGTTCCCTGCTGGCCCTGTGAGAATTAACGGCCAGGCTGGAGGGAAGACAGGACGCGCGTAGCGTTTCTGTTCGCGTTTCACGAAGCACTGGAGGAGTGCATATCGAGTAACAGTGTTTAATTATTATGTGCTTCTTGCCATCTTTGCGCGGGATTCACCAAATGCGGTGTCCGTGCGCATGTTAAGAACTTCAGCTACCGCAAGGGTTAAATCGTGATCATGGGCGTTAGTCGTCGGTACAGAGATGTGCCACTGGGCGTCAACGTGGGGGCGTCCACATGAAGCGGTGCAATATCTGCCAAACAGCAGTACACATTGTGCAACTCTCATATACCAATGCACTATAAACAATCAACTACTTCTGTGACGACATGTTTCACTTTCGTGTTGTACCGATCCCTAGACGGAGGGATCATCCATCTTTTTTCTAACTCACATCTTGCAGATGCTGAAAATTCTGTTTAAAAGGTTCGTGCTTCGCGCCAACTGTTTTTTCGTCGTAGCGAGTGCACATCCTTATCACGAATGCTATTAATTATATCCACGCGATAACTCCGCGGGCTACAGCAATGACTGCGATGGTTATCACAGTATGCCTGAAGACGAAAGTGCTGTTAGGAGCAGCTCCAGCGCATTAACTTGCAAGGATACATTCATAAAACACGCAGCATTATTCCTTCGACGATGAAAGAACTGGAGTTTCCAGTGGTTCCTTACTAACAGACCTCTCTCTCTGTTGTATGCGTGTATACGTGACAGTCTTCAACACGTTAACAATCTGTTCCACTTTATGAAGGCGAAAGCCTTAGATGCCTCATTAAACCACGGAAATTAGACACCAGAAGAACAGCGTGAATGGAATGCTCGACGAAAAGAACAAATTCGTCTTGCTGAAAATGGTCGCGGAATCAATCACGGTCTACCACAGCGACCACAAAGTGATTATCACTACCACTGCCAAGTAAACATCTCCCCCCCCCCCCCCCCCACAGCATTTGTGGTGTTAGGGGCGAAGCTCCTTATAGCGAGCCCTGGTCGGTTGTCGATCGTCGATCCATCCGGCGTACCCCGTAGTGTTCCCTTATCGTACAATAGAGGGCGCTGTCCCATAGAGATGCATGCAAACTGCAGTTGGGTGACGATATACTAGATGGCGCTGTACGCATTCTGTGTCGTCATTTCCATTTCTCGTCTCGTTTCCGAGAGGGCGCTGTCCCATAGACATGCGTACAATATGGCGGTCGGGTGAAGGTACGCTAGATGGCGTTGGCGGTGCAGCTGCTCTCCGATTGGCTGCTGCGCGGGCTGCGCGGGGATCTCTCATTCCCCGGATCGTCGCCGTACGAGTGCGCTTGCCGGATCGTGCTGCTTGGCGGACCATGGACGACAAGGAGCGCCGGGTGCGGAAGGCCGCTGCGGCTCGTGCTCATCGGCAGGATCCCGAGGTGCGAGCTCGAGAGGCCGCCGCGAAGCGAGCGCGGCGCCAGGCGGATCTTGAGGCGGTGCGCGCCAAGGAGGCCGCTGCGATTCCAGCGCGCGGTTCCAGCGAGACTTTCTGGCCGTGTCGTTTGGGCACAGTTGCGACGTGTGCGATCGACTGTGGCTCGCAAACAATCTGGTGCCCGTGTCTCGATTCAAGAGCCAGAGTGCTCGTGAGAACGCCATCGCCGTTCTGCGGCGCGAGTTTCCCGCCGCCGCCGACACCGCAGCACAGCACATGATTGCTTCAGAAGCTTCGCCCCAAAATCTTCATCATTCACCCCGTGGATATGCTGTGATTTTTTTATACTGCTTCGCTGGACATTCACGTTCGTAAGGCGGGATGGCGGCCATTTTTCTTTAGGGGCGAAGCTCCTCTTAGTCTAACCTTGTCATGTTTCTGTTGTCCGGAGTAACCACCTTTGCAAACTGCCCACTACTTCGTCTTTGCAAACATCCCACTACGACCCATCACCGATCCTTTCCAAACTGCCCACTACTTCGTCTTTGCAAACATCCCACTAAGATCCATCACCGATCCATTACTTCACCGACCATAAAGCCGCTATAATGAAGGGGGAACGGAAGCCACCTTTGCAAACTGCCCACTACTTCGTCTTTGCAAACATCCCACTACGACCCATCACCGATCCATCACTTCACCGACCATAAAGCCGTTATAATGAAGGGGGAACGGAAGCCACGTCTAGCTACCACTTACGATTAATAAAATTTCTTGTATAAATATATACAGTATTTGTCACGTCTTTGATGATGTACTGGGCTATCGCTTTGATTACTGCTGGGCGAAACCACTCAAGATTTCACGGTGTAACCATGATTGCTTAAGGAGCTTCGCCCAAGCTCTTCATCATTCACCCGTGGATATGCTGGGAATTTTTTTCATTTCTTTAATTTGTGTGCTGCTGGATATACAGAGATAAATCAGAGATTTAGTGTTCATCTGTAAAAGGTATATGCTGTTTTTGCTTGCTTGCTTCGTTTTTTCAATGGATTTCTTAAGAGTATAGTCAAGCTGCCCCTTTCGTCTTAATCGTGGTGCGGAAAGCGATAGCTTCCTGCTCTTCCATAGTAGAGCACGTACGTTGTACTCCGAATCGTTCTCAGAAAATTGAGACAGAAATACTGAGTTTCCTACGCTGCCTTTTCAAGCGAAGCTTCTTATAAGTGTTCGTACAAGTTACGGATTTCAGTGGCGGCGACGGCGGCGAGCGTAGAGAAATGCGGCACGCGAAGGTGCGGCGATCAGATGCGTATTCGTATGCGTCGTTTTCCAATAGTTGATGCTCGCTCGATCGTTGGCTTATCGGTGATCAGCCGCTTTTGATGTGACAATCTGACCTTTTATGGAGGTCACTCGTCATTTCACGTTGCCGCATTTCATTGTTCCCTGGTTATGAACGTATGGCCGTCGTTGTTGCCTGTAGCAACTGAAGTGCTCTGCTGCTAAGCATGTGGAGTAAGGCCCACTTTCCGGCATGGACGAAGGAAACAGTCAGCAGGAAGCGCTGCGCAATGTGAAAGAAAGAAAGAAAGAAAGAAAGAAAGAAAGAAAGGAAGAAAGAAAGAAAGAAGGAAAGAAGGAAAGAAGGAAAGAAAGAAGGAAAGAAGAAAGAAGAAAGAAAGAAAGAAAGAAAGAAAGAAAGAAAGAAAGAAAGAAAGAAAGAAAGAAAGAAAGAAAGAAATTTTAAGGCACCCTTAATTTTTTAAGGCATTTATTTATTTATTTGATTTGTATACATACAAGCACAAGGACACACAGAAAAGAGGGAGAGAGCAAGCTGGCAACTGCCACCAAGAGGGGCACAACGCCTGCCTGCTCTTTCGGGAGGAGGGAAGAGACAGAGGAAAGGAAGTTAGGAGGAGAAAAAGAGGAAAGGAGATAGGAAAGTGAAGAAAAAAATTGACGAAGACTTGGACAAAAATAGGTAAACACACACACACAAAAAAAGGAACGCTTATAGACGGGTGGCCAGATCTGTTTGGTCCATAAAGGTCAGCAGAGCTCGATGGGCCTGGTCGCGTCGAGATACACAACCTCTCGGAAAGAGGTAATCGTCGATGGTCGCGCATTTAAGTCCGAGGAATTTATATTCCTTAATCAGCAAAGCCCGCTGCGTAGCAAACGCGGGACAGTGTGTTATAAGATGCTCAAGTGTTTCACATGAGCCACAAGCTGCACACAACGGACTGTTCACACGTCCTTGACGGAATAAGCGTTCGCGCACCAATACTGAACCGACTCTTAGTTTATATAACAGTGCTCTGGAACGACGAGGCAAGCCACGACCACGAACACGGGGAGGAAACGATCCGTTCGCGACACGCTGGTCTGGGTGCTGCTTTAGGAGGTGGCGGCGTATAAGCAGACGAGCGTTGTCCATCATAGACGAAATTTCCCGGCAGTCACAGTCATCATGATTGCAAGATGAAGCGAGGCGATCAGCCTCTTCATTTCCAGCAATGCCCACGTGTGAAGGTATCCACTGGGCAGCTAGGGCCATCCCGCTTGAGAGAATTTTGTGGGCTGATTCTACGATACTGCATAGAATAGGGCTGTCGGCCTCTTTTCCGGTGAGTCTGCTAAGGGCACCACGAGAGTCTGTAAGGATGACAACTTTCGATGTAGGCAGTCCTTCTTGCACGTACTTAAGGGCGACATCAATCGCTGCGAGTTCCGCAGTCACTGATGATGACGGGTGAGGTATTTTAAACACTCGTCTGATGTCTGTCGAAGGACAAAAGAAAGCTGCAGAAGCGCCGAGGCCGTCGCTGCGTACAGATGCGTCCGTAAATACTTTAACGTAATCTCCAAATTCTTCAAATAAGTGTGACTGGGCTAATTGGAATAGTGCCGAAACAGGTTGGTCACACTTTTTGCGTATTCCTGGAATTGACAGGTGAATGGGGAAGATGCATTGACTGTGCCCTTTCGATGATGTCACAGAGGTGGTTTTGTCCGAATTGCCAGTAATGCCAGTAAACAAAGCCGCTATTTTCCCCATGCGAGAGAGCGGGCGCCGAATCAGCCTATTAATGAGTGCTTTGCCATCTGGGGCACGGTGCATGCGCTCGATATGATGTAACGCTCTCTGGTCAGCTTGTAGCCTTAGGGGAAACTGGTGTGCTTCAGTGAGTAATGGAATAGATTGGGCCTCTCGAGGTAAGCCAAGCATGACTCGGAGGGCAACACGATGATCCCGTTCCAGTTGAGACATTAAACCAGGCGCAACATTCAAGACTGGCAAGGCATACATCACGCAAGAGAGTACAGATGATTGGTACACCTGTAGCGCTGTCGTCTGGTCAATGCCATCGCCCCTAGCAGTCAAGGCGGCCACATACTTGAACAGGGCAACAGCAGGCAGCGACGCACACAAGGAAAAAAATCATGAGTTAATTTGAAACCGCATATGAGCCAACCTGAAGCGGCACCAGACGTGTTCGCCACATGCTCGAGTACCCATGCAACAGCAGTTGCCAAGTGATGTGAGTGTATATGTGTAAGTTTCTTTCCCTGTTTTACAGCTATAGTGATTTGCAGTTCAATAGGACATATGATAACTGCGACTTCATGTATGTGTACATGCCGTGTGTACGATGTGTTTGTTGCCCGACGCGGTTACGGTTCTGTGGACCGTTGTTACCAGTGCCAAATAAAATTCCCTGTGTGGTTTCTTCGGTGCAGACCTTCAAGAAGGAACAACTTACTGCTTTTCCAAATAATAGTACACCCACCAGCAAAATTTTTCAAGGGACGCGAGACATTATAGAAAGCTACATTTACACTTTTCCAAGACAATAGCACTGCCCAAAAAGCAATGCGCCAACACAGTCAGTGAACTTTCACAGCGTGTCCTTCAGTCCGTCGGTAAACGTCCGTGAAATCCTCAGGTCCAGCGTTAAATGACGTGTTAGCACGCGAAATTCTTTTGCCGCGTCATATCTTCACAGGGGAGTGGCGACACTGCTGACGTCGCCGTGGGCGATCAGATCGGTCAGCTGCGTCCGCTTGACCATTTCCCTGAATGCCGCCGTGACTGGGTGACCACCGTGATATCAATTTGTGTCCTTTTCCTATTGCTTCACGGTGAACTTTCCCGATTTCCGCACAGAGCTGTCCCTGTGAGTCGTGCCGTAAAGCGGAGAGTACATCTTGAAGGGCTACTTTGCAATCACAGAGGATAGACTACAAATTACGTGGTTTTGTATTCGACTTACGGGGCGAACTACCCTCGGAGCTTGGAAACACTGAATGTATATGTCGCGTGCGTCTGTTTCAGGTATTATACGTTAACATGTATATACGTTTCAGATATTATGAATATTACATATTCAAGTATAGTGATGTCACAGCATGTTTTGATGTCGTGTTTTTTTTCTTTTGAATGATCGACGCCTGTGATGCGCAGCGACCAAAAGAGGAGGAATGAATTGTTTGCCTATAAGTGCGACAGGTTTAGCAAATTACGGTCACCTGTACTCCTCTTACTAGCACACCAATAAACTTACCCTAGTCACAGAGTACAGAGACGACATTTGGTCCTCTGAGACTGCTCTGACGTAGCAACGCTTGCTACCGAGCGCTTGGGACTACATTGAACATCGTACAACTGCCGCTCCAGGACGGAAATAATAAATTCCTCCAGATTGGATGAGCAGTACGTTATAATCAGGGCAGAGAGCGAAGCGGTAAAGCGGCGCGGCCGCAGAAATTATTTCCACTACTTGTTTCTCTCAAGCCTAGCTATTTTGTCTCTTATTAGGGCGCCTTCTTTCCAGTGCCCGCGCACTGTCCGCATAATAGAGCGCTCATAAATCCATGCTGTGGCACTTTTCACGCGGGGCCCATTCGAACACACACACGGCACACACGCACACACACACACAACATAAAATGCACGAATGTGCAGCAAGCGGTGAGAATACTGCGCGTATTGTGTATGCGACGGAGAGGGGTGGGAAGGGGGGGGGGGAGGCTGCTTATGCGAGCTACTTTCCGTTGCCCGTCTCGTCCGGCGTCGGCAGCCGGGTAGAACAAAATCGCGCTCGACCGTCACCTGTTACGGTCGGCCAAGCTCAAACACCCCGCGAGCTCTCAAATTACACCGCGCACCATCGGTCATTTGGCACGTTCCGACCGCCACCGCGGAGGCAACAACGCTCTACAGCTGTATTGCGCCCCCCAAGAACAGGCACAAAACATCAATCTTGTAAATACTAAAGAGAAACAGAAGTATAGATATGAAACGTGGAAAATACGCGCTGCGCAGCATTCCGCTCACGCGTCGGTCACGACACGGGAATACCAAGTCGGCAAAACTGCTGTTGCGACGCTTTAAAGATGACTTCTCTTTGTGTTTACGTCAAACAGCCGGCGCGTGCTCAGCGAAGGTTATCCTTCAATCCGTTCTCGTCCTTATAAGATACAGAGCCACAGAGATGAGAAGAAAGGCAAGAAGGCTAACCGGGCGCGCATTCGGTTTGCTACCCTGCGCTGGAAATAGGAAATAAAGCGGGCGAAAAGTGAAGAAGCAGAAAACGTCACCCTCATCCGTACATGCCGCCGGATGCAGGCGACATGTAGCTTCTGATTTACACCGGATAAATTTATTTATCGCTCCGTGTTTAACAGTGACACTGGAGAACGGTGTCTTGCGCGGGTCTGAGCAGGTGGTCTGAAGAGGTCGTGAGTAATCCCTCGTAACATGACGAAGCAGAGCGCGAACTAACGACTTGTTCGTTTCCGTTCTGCGTTTCCCGTTGTTATTTCGGGCCCCGTGTTGAGTGTTCACGTGAATATGTCCCTATACGTTGCAGCGCGATTATTCAAGTTAGTAGCCTTAACCCGTTCTGCGTGACTGCCCCGTCTATTATGCACATACAGAGGCGATCGCTCGCAGTTTCACTACAAGCGTGCGTAGATGCAGCGTAAAAAAAGATTGTTCAAATGAGACGTGCTGGACTGAGGTTTCGTCTTAAAAAGGCATTGCGATATAGTACGCTTTTAAGCATACTCTATCACGGAAAGCTTATAGGCTAAAACATACTGAGTACTTTTAAGGCAGGAGCGTATTGCTTACTCCTTTTACCTTAAAAGCAGCGTATACAGGAAAAGGCAAATAAATGTTTTTTTTTTCCTTTTTTTTTTCTTTGGGGGGGGGGGGGGGGAGTGCACAGTTGCGTATAGGTACGACGTGCACAGCTTCAATAATTCATCCTGCGATCCTCCGTGGCTTCGCGAGCGCGCACCCACCTGCAAAGACCAGCCTTCCGCGCGGCTACCTGTCCAGTCGTCATGGATGCGTACTTCTTTTGTAAGCGGTGGCATACAGCCGCCGGCATGTAACGCAGAATGCCTGCATTTCCTACTCCACCCAGACAGCCAACTGGCTCCCATTATTACAGTTTTTTTTATTTATTTCAGCCAGCCCCAGTCATACGTTTGTTTTGCCCTCTCCCCCTCCCCCTTTCACTTTGCCGCGAGTTCTCGAGCGCGTTTTGATGACCTTTCTTTTTTTTTTTCTCCAGCATGTTAGTTTGTCAGCGACGTATGACGCGGTGTAGTTTTTCATCTCGCAAAGTGGCATTCCCCGTACTAGCGATCTTTCCAACTGCGAGCTCGCGAGCGGTTTTGTTCCTTTCGTTGCTGAAAGACCGAATGCCACGTGTACGTTTACCGTGAAGGCTTTCTGCTCTGGAGGCTTAATAATGCATATTCTGTGGAAAGTGGACGTCAGAAGGTCGTCGTACATATGCAGGGCGCCACAGCTAACCCTAGCCAGAGTTTAAAAATATGCCGACCCACTCCATGACGATGAGACCAAGTGAATGTTGATGACTATTTCATAGAGTAAGTCACCGTAATTTCTGTGTTCTGTTTAATTAGGCAGGATTAATTAACCAGCTTTCGAAGCAACGAGGCTGGGCAAGAAATTCCAAAGAGAAAGTTGGAGATCAGTTTGCAAAACGCCCGATTAGAAAGTTTATAACTTTCTATCTATTAAGCATTAGTGTTTCATAATTGGTATTGTTGTCCATAGGTGACGCGACAGTCACCAGATTTTCATGTTGCCATGACGGGTCTTAACTTTCTAATATCGCACCTCCTATTCTCTGCGCGGTCTTACATCGTCACGAATAAACGAATACGATGTCTAAAACTGGATTCTCCAAACTTCAAACAACACTACACTGGACTTGAACCTGCTCTGGAACAGTGAAACGTCTCAGAAGTTCGAGTCAACGGATAAAAGAACGAGCACTTTGTTGATTTACTAACACAGGTGTTTACGTTCGCGTGCTCTCACGCGGAAGGGCGTTGCCGACGCCAACTCGTGGCAGCAGGCACATTCTTATTCGCGATGTATCAAAGAGTCACGCGGCCTCTTATGCATTTGTCTAAGAAGACTCCAAGGTGAAAGCCATCTTTTTTTCCTTTTCCTTTCAGTCAATTGTACCGATCCCCCCAGAAATCTTTCTACACCTTACGTGGTTTTGCTCTGCCTCCGGGATCGCAGGAATTGCAAGTTTTCTGCATTTCACGGGGTTTTGCAGTGCCTCCGTGATCGGCTCACTTTTGACCAAACGACATGTGATGACATGATCATGTGACGTCACGTTATGCGACGTTGGAGTGACGTCACACATTTTGGCGATCTGTAACGTCATGATAACGTCGTATCCTGACGCAATCGAACGATTTTTCACATCACTCGTGTTGATGCCGATGCCACTGACGGTCAATTTTCGCGTTTGATGAAGCATCTATGTGACGTCATGGTGACGTCACACATTTTGGCGATGTGTCACGCCATGACGTCGTCGTGTGGTGCCGTTATCGCATGATGATTTTGTTGCATCCCTCATGTTGACACCGACGCCACCGACGGTCAATTTTGGCGTTCGATAAGGCATGTATGTGACATCATAGTAACGTCACACATTTTGGCGATCTCTAACGACATGATGACGTGACATGCGGACGTTATCGCATGATGATTTTTCTGTATCCCTCGTGTTGACGCCGATGCGCCCACCGGTCATTTCTTGGTTTTGATAAGGCATCTAAGGCTTTCCGCCTTAATAATATTTAGGACACTTATCAAGGTAGTGCGTCACAGAAGCGCACCGCCTAAATGGGCTAGCGAAATGGACGTCCCGCAGTTCACTTTCTTTGAGTCGGTCTGAACATTTGTGAAATGAGCAAGAAGGGGGTGGGGGAGGGATCGACATTGCAGGCAAGCAACCAACCTTTTGTGGCATGTCGTCATGCGTCACACAACGCCGCGAAGAACAATCGATGGAAAACTATTCTCGGGGCGCTCCAAGTATACACTCGTACTGTGCAACGAAAGGCCTTCTCTCTACTTTTTCCAATGGAGTCGAGCACGCCAAGGAAATTAAGTTCTACGCTCACCGGAAGACTGCAAACAATGGACACACACACCAACCGCTGCGGGTCGAGAAAAAAACAAAGGAACAACAAAAAAGAAACACTAACCCCCAAGAGTGATCGTAAATAAAAGAACGAAGCGTGGCACACGCAGAAAAAAAAAAGCTGCCAAAGAGGCGGAACACGACATCCTCTAAAGTCAATAGCGGCCGAAAAAGAAAGTGAAGGAAAAAGAAAGTTCAATCTGTAAAGGAAAATGAAGGCGATGAAAGAAAGAAGAAAAGAGGCAGGCGTGCGTTGGGAGACAACTTCAGTAGTAGGGCATGTTGAAAAGAGGAAAAGTCATCAAAGCTGCGGCCGGAGTCATTTAGAGCGGAATAATGCCCTTTGACAACGCGAAGTCTCCCGCACGAGCAGCAAACATAGGAGTCACGAATGTCGAGTCTTTTATTTCACCTTCTTCTCATCTCACTCTCCCCTCCCCTTTCTCTCTCTCTCTCTCAACACATATATTCGAAGGAAAAAAGGAATATGAGTACGAGTATAAACACGCGTGTACTTCTTACTGAAGTTGCGCAAGGAGTCTCGGTGCGCGCCGCCTTGCCTTGCGCCTGGGTATGTTTAATTGTGAATGACGTAGTCATAGATAAGGCGCCCATTGCTTGCGACACTCTGCCGTGCTCCCTTATGGATTGCAGAATTTAGCGTCCCTTGATATACAACCACTGTTATCGTAATCGGAGCCTGTCTTGAGGAATAAGCTGGCAATCATGAACGTCGAGGCGTGCGTAGGTTCGTACAAGAATACTCACTCACTCACTCACTCACTCACTCACTCACTCACTCACTCACTCACTCACTCACTCACTCACTCACTCCACACAATCCCTCACTTCGCTCGCTCACTCACTCATTCCACTCCACTCACTCACTCCATTCACTAGCTCCGCACATTCACTAGCTTCACTCACTCACTCGCTCACTCACTCACTCCTCTCCACTCACTCACTCACTCGCTCACTCCATTCACACATTTCATTCAGTCCACTCACACACTCCTCTTACTCACTGACGTCGCTGGCTCACTCCTCTTATCCACTCACTCACTAGCTCTACACACTATCTCATTTTACTCACTCACTCACTCACTCACTCACTCACTCACTCACTCACTCACTCACTCACTCACTCACTCACTCACTCACTGGCTCACTCCATTCACTCACTCCTCTAACTCACTCACCCACCCACTCACTCACTCCTCTTATCCACTCACTCACTAGCTCCACTCACTCACTTCACACGCTCACTCACTCCTCTACACTCACTCGCTCCTCTACATTTCACTCATCCCACTCACCCGTCCACTCACTCACTGTTCTTACTCACTCAGTTGACTCGCTCACTCCTCTTATACACTCACTCACTCACTCACTCACTCACTCACTCACTCACTCACTCACTCACTCACTCACTCACTCACTCAATCACTGGCTGACTCCATTCACTCACTCCTCTAACTCACTCACCCACCCACTCACTCACTCCTCTTATCCAGTCACTCACTAGCTCCACTCACTCACTTCACACGCTCACTCACTCCTCTACACTCACTCGCTCCTCTACATTTCACTCATCCCACTCACCCGTCCACTCCCTCACTGTTCTTACTCACTCAGTTGACTCGCTCACTCCTCTTATACACTCACTCACTCACTCACTCACTCACTCACTCACTCACTCACTCACTCACTCACTCACTCACTCACTCACTCGCTCACTCCATTCACTCCCTCCTCTAACTCACTCACCCACCCACTCACTCACTCCTCTTATCCACTCACTCACTAGCTCCACTCACTCACTTCACACGCTCACTCACTCCTCTACACTCACTCGCTCCTCTACATTTCACTCATCCCACTCACCCGTCCACTCACTCACTGTTCTTACTCACTCAGTTGACTCGCTCACTCCTCTTATACACTCACTCACTAGCTCCACACACTTACTCACTCACTCACTCCATTCACACATTTCATTCACTGACCCCTCTTACTTACTCACTTCACTCGCTCACTGACTCGAACACTCTCTCCCTCTCCGTCCTCTCCACTCACACCTTTCACTCACTCTCTCCACTCATACACTCACTTACTCACTCCTCTTACTCACCCAATCACTAGCTCACTCACTCCTCTCCACTCACTCCTCTCCACTCACTCACTCACTCACTCACTCACTCACTCACTCACTCACTCACTCACTCACTCACTCACTCACTCACTCACTCACTCACTCACTCACTCACTCACTCACCCACTCACTCACTCCTCTTATCCACTCACTCACTAGCTCCACTCACTCACTTCACACGCTCACTCACTCCTCTACACTCACTCGCTCCTCTACATTTCACTCATCCCACTCACCCGTCCACTCACTCACTGTTCTTACTCAGTTGACTCGCTCACTCCTCTTATACACTCACTCACTAGCTCCACACACTCACTCACTCACTTCACTCGCTCACTCACTCCATTCACACATTTCATTCACTGACCCCTCTTACTTACTCACTTCACTCGCTCACTGACTCGAACACTCTCTCCCTCTCCGTCCTCTCCACTCACACCTTTCACTCACTCTCTCCACTCATACACTCACTTACTCACTCCTCTTACTCACCCAATCACTAGCTCACTCACTCCTCTCCACTCACTCCTCTCCACTCACTCACTCACTCACTCACTCACTCACTCACTCACTCACTCACTCACTCACTCACTCACTCACTCACTCACTCACTCACTCACTCACTCACTCACTCACTCACTCACTCACAGATAGCCTCCTAAAACGAAAAGTACGAGTACTTTAATGCCCGAAAGGACGGTTAGGCAAGAAAAATGATACCGTAAGGACACGTGCTCGGCACGAAGAAGCACCGAATGACTAGGATAATGTAAACCGAGATGACGACAGCCAGTAAAATATTATCTGCTCAATGTGAGGGCGGAAGAAAAAAGGCTCTCCATGTCATCAGCGAGCCAACAAAGAAAACCGTGGCCGAATAAAAACGCGAGTGCGGTCGAGGGCGTAATTTTTCCGACACACGAAATTCATCGCTCGATAGCGATCGAAAAACAGATAGACAAATATAAATAAAAACGTCAAGAACAACTTCGCATACATAACGTCGCCTCTCGCCGGCCATGCCCCCGATTCTCCAATATATCAAAACTTTGCCTAAGAAGCTGTGGCCATAACAACTCTCACAAAGAAGTGATAGCAGAAAATGAGCGGACAGCCGCTGTAAAAGAGAAAAAAAAATACGGTGTCCGAACGCATAGTATATAATCGCGTCGAAACCACGATTCATGAGGGCGCACAAACGCGAGCCTCGCACTCATGGTCGCGTCGAAAAAAGCGCGTCGGGAAAGCGCGTGCGAGTGGTCGTATTGAATTTCTTTTCCAACCTCTTCAATCGAATCGACCCGTCATGCGCATGCACCGATCGACGACAGCAACCGCTAGTCGGGCGAAAAAAAAAAGAGAAAAAGAAGACACAAAACCGAAAAATGTCAAAAAGAAGGAAGGAAAGAAAGCAAGAACAACCTCGAAATACGACACCAGACGGCGTAACCGCCGACTGCAAAGGGAGGTGACTCGACTCTGTTACATACGGTTCAATCGTTGCACGGCTTGGCAAACGTTAGCCTCCTCGACGCTACAGCTTTCATTCTTTTTTTCTATGCACACTGATTCTAAGGACCACTTTCCAAACGCTTATTTCTAAGTCCTTTCCTAGACGCGTTCCTTTCACTTTATTTTTCTTCGCCTCAGTATGTTTTTGTGCGTGCTTTAATGGATCTCCGATTTCTACGCGCAACTTCGGAACCGGACGTTTTATTCCCAATTGTATTCCTATACACCGTCGCCACCGCAGGCCACGCCGCAACGAGAGACAGATCCATAACTCACAAGCGCGGGTCCCCGTCTCACCAGCGTCGGGCACGCACTTGAATCGTTGCGTTTCCGGTAAGCGAATAAAAGAAGACTCGCCTAGAAACACCGCCCGTTTTCGATATTTAAACAAGGCTACATACCCGGCTCGTTGCACGGTTGCAACACAAAGAAACGTCGAAGCTATCGACGGGTTCCTAGAAAAAAAGAAAATGTTACGTCAAAAAAAAAATGTCACTACAAAAACTGGGAAACGACCGCAGAGAGCACGTTGGAATCGCTAATGCCTCCTCCATATTTATATATTTTATATTTTTGACGAATGGCTAATGGAAAAGAAAAGCAATAAAAGCGCTTTAAATGGACTCCTCTGCCCACGCTTCCGCTGCTGCACCGATGGCCCGAACGAAAACAAGCTTGAAATGCATGGCAGACATGCAAAGCAGAGTCCAGTATTGACACGAAACCAATCGGGACTTTCCGCTTCAAATATTCATGCCGCAGCGTACACGCAAAGTAAAGTACGACGCGGGTAAAGAGGCACTGGAAGTATACTGCTATTCGGAAAGAATATGCTGTTGTACTTTACGCCGCCAGGAGCGAACGAACCACGGCGGCAAAATAATAGGTACCCTGAATAGGTGTAATATTTCAACAAACTTTGATTGAAGCGCATTCAAGAGATAGGTGTGACGGCCCTTCTCAACTTTAATAAAGGGCATTGCATGATAACGAATGGGTGGGCAAGTTGGTTTGTGTTCACAATTATGACAAGGCGATTCCTCTTTGTGGTTCCTCCATGTGTATTCGTTGTCTAGCGCTGCCTTACCAAAATTATTAAGGGGCTTCTAACCAACCTCCGAAAAGCACAAAGAACTGTCGAGGTCTTCACTCCTGGAGTTGACTCTCTTTTTGCCACAATTTGTGACACCAAACGTGCGACTTGCGTGGCGTCACTAGGGAACAAGCTCTCGACTCGTTCGCATACGATATATGTCAGCTGTGATTTGTCTGGTACCATGCTTCATCATTCAGCCGCACGCCCGTTCTATTGAGTCGTCTCGATTTGCTGTCACGCGCGATCGTACTGATTTTGCCTCGTATTCTGGGTTTTGTTGTGTACTTAAATACTGCAGTCGGTGGAAGATGACTAGACTCCATGATTGAACGATTAGAGGACCTCCAAATTCAGAACGTATTACCGGAGGGTTAAGCGTGCCGTACTTCGCGGCCTGACCTTGAACGCTTTCAGTCGCACACAGAGCGCACGTCATCAGGGGCGCGATAGGATCTGATCACACTCGGACAGTGTATGAGAGTTACGGTGCGGATTACATAAATGCCATCCGTAACAAAACCAAGCAGGATAGTCACGTAAAGGACACATTGCTGCATAGTGACTCACTTTGAGGGAAAGCCCTCTTACGCCCGTTCAGAGGGACGCAGTTGGAAATAACAAAACCGAAGTGAAACCTGTTTACTGAAGAGCCTGTCGTCTTAAAATACAACCGACACGCAAAACGTGTTCATTGTAGCATTCTTCACACTGTAGAAAGTATATTTTTTACAGGGTCAGGAACGCCTGCGGCCGTCCGCAGCGTCTACCAGCTAACGTTAACGAAGCTGCTGAGCAATATATATATATACATATACATATATATATATATATATATATATATATATATATATATATATATATATATATATATATATATATATATATATATATATATATATATATATATATATATATATATATATCGGTACAAAACATTGTTATGAGACCTATAGTGTTATATAACCCGTGCTCTTTAAAAGAAAGATAGTGATTGCACACCGATGCTCAGAGAAGTTTATTAAAGCTTTTACTAAATTAATTGTCATTTTCGTGCGAGAAATTATGCAAGAAAAAAACTTCGAAAACCCAAGCAAAGAAAAAAAATCTATTTCCTAAGTCATCATTTTTTAGCTTTTTCTTTCGTATGCAACAAACTCATAAAACTGGATGCAATGGTTGCTGTGGAACACGATATCTGCGTTCCCAGGTACCGGAGCTCAAGTTCCTCCATAATAAAAAAGCCTTTGCAAAGCAACGAAGTTGCAGCGAGGACTTTAAAGCAACTGAGGGTTCCCGCAGAGCTCATTACTGAGGCGCGGCGATTGTAACAAGACATTTTGCTGCATTTTATTATCAGGTGGCAGCTCGAAAATCACTTCATGTGTCTTCTCCTTGATGTGCCCATCAGGTTCGGCGATTCACGGGCGGCCATGAAGATACAATACTCATCATAATGTATTAAGCGCAGCATCAGTAACTACAGATCCATAATGAGAAATACTGATAGTGCTATTGCCGTCATCGCTAATCATCTCCAACGAACGAATGTCGCATACTATGCGTCCTGCGTTGCCCCCATCTCAGGTCAGATCAATTAACTTTATTGATTGCCCTGCGAATTGGTGGGATTGGCCTGGATCCCGCCTAGGCTTTGGCCAAGGATTGCTGGCCCTTGGCTCTTTATCATTTTTTTTATTTTTATTCGTGATCGACCTATGTTCATCCGACGTAAGTGAAGGAACTAAAGCTATCATTTTAAAGACGCAAGCACATTTGATTAGCAAAAGGCTGTTCGATTCCAGATTCTACAAGCGCGGCAAGCATTCTTAGGACGTTCCATGGTAGTTGGACTCATCACATTTAAAACATAATGATCTAAAACTGTGCCGACCATAAAGTAAGTCCTTTTTCACATTTTAAACGAAGATAAACGCTATAAGGGTGAAGGAAACCAGCACATGAACCAGAAAAACGTAAAGCATGCTTTTCTGCGCACATTGTGTGAATGAGGCGAAGCAGCCTTACAAAGATGCAGTACGCACCTCATAGAAACAAGTGAGGTCGCAACTTCGCAGATTTTATTACGGCGAAAGCCTTAGATGCCTCATCAAACGCGAAAATTTACCGGCGTCTCACGTCGGCGGCGTCAACAGGAGTGATGCAAAAAATCATCCCGCGATGACGTCATCACGACGTCACACAAGCCAGAATCTGTGACTTCATTATGACGTAACATTGCCGCCACATGATAACGTCATCATATGAATCTTAGCTTGGTCAACGCTGGGCCGATCACGGAGGCAGTGCAAAACCAGGTGAGGTGCGGAAAGCTTTCGGAGGGTGGCGGCGCAGGAACAATAGATGCAACTGATAAGAAAAGATGGCATTCACCTTCCAGTCGTCTCAGGCGTGTGCATAAGAGACCATGCGAGTTTTTTACTATATCAATTGTATGGACACTCGAGGCGGTTTCTTGCCGTTGCCGTCATGTTCCGTATAAAGTCCGAGTCGACAACATCGCCCCGCACGTGACATGTTTTACGTCCGAGTTAAAGCTCGCCAGCGCTGCCGAACACAGCGGCTGTGGAAGACATGGAACACTTGTAAATAAATAAATAAACGCGCCGGCCGTCTCCCTCGCGTGAAAGGCGCACAAGGGGAGTACAGAGAGACAGACAGAAGGAAGGATGCGGTTGAGCCGAAGCCAAAGTCTTGGCTCCGACTCGATCTCCGATAAGGGCACCGACCTGATGCTTACACCTGGTTCACATTGATGAAAAGCAGGAACAGAACAGAGACGTGTACGACATTGGACTGCAAGCGAACTTGCGATTTCTTTTAGGTGGGAAACAACGCACGCCAATTCAGCTCGTCTGTCGGACTGAGGAGCGTCGCGATCGGAGCCCTCTAGTAACCATATATGTGCGATCTAAATGCTGTAAGAACTACGAAACGGCCTTGTACGAAGGAATGGCACACGCGACACGACTGTAAATGTTATCAATGCAAAAAAAGATAGTGAGTCTGTGGGAGGGACACATGCACAAGCTTTTTCGCAGTTCCTCAAGGAAAGCTTTGCTCTCTCTATCATTCTGGTCCCATAGAAACCCACACCTGCCAAAGTTGTCGCGGAATATTTCGAGAGCGGCACGCTGACGCGACTCGGCACGCATAGCTCGTTTGACGGAAAAGAGGAAGGTCGATTCACGTCAGAAAGAACGCAGGCAGCTCACCGCGCCAGAATCAATGTGCCGTTTTCTGCTTCCTATCACGCGCTTTCAAAACTCTTTATTTTTTTCTTCAACGTTTTCTATTACGCGTACTGCCATACTACTGAAGCCACGGTGTCGCAGCCATCAAACTGGACGCTCTATCATTTCGCACGAACGGCAGTGGTGCGCACGGCTCGCTGTCGAGACGAAGTGGGCGGACGCGCGGCTTCAAACCGAGCGCTTTGCGTGATTTGAGCTGTGCGTGCGACGTTGTACAGTACAGCGAGGCGTTGTACACGAAGAGTTTGCCTGTCACGTATACCCGGTCCGTCGAGTACGTCAGTGAACCACGGGGTACGAAACGTCCGAAAACGAGACGTCTGAAGGGTTATAACCGTATCGACTGGCAACCGTGATTACGAAAACGAACAAAACTACGCCGTGTACTTGACGCCCATTTTTATCGCTACAACAGCTCGAAACTCCGAACGGGCTTCGCCAAGTCCGTCCGGCTGTCCCTTGCGTTACGCTCGATACAGAGTGTCTCGTCGAACTGAACTGCCGTTCGTCGAAGGAAGGAAGGAATTTGGTGAAGCAGCGAACAAAGGACACAAGAGCGCACACATTAAAGATGGCGCGAGCACCAGTGCTTGTGTTTATATCATATTCATGTGTGCGTGCCTGTGTCCTTTCTGCGCTGCTTGATAAAGTATCATGGCTCACAATCTAGCCCATTAGTACACACGAAGGAAGGAAAAAAAGGCAGGGTTGTGAACCGGTTTAGAATAACCGGTATGCTACCCCTCACTGGGGAAAGGGACGGGTGAGTTTGAAAAGTTAGAAGAGTAAAGAAAGTGAGAGAGAGGAAGCCCACACAAATACATGACGTCACAGTCCATCAGTCTTGTGCGGTATATGGAATCACTATCGGTCTACAGCTGCCAGTGCAAGTCTATTGTCCGTAAAATTTTTTAGCAATACCTTCGTTGCCTTCATAACTTTTCTGAATGACATTCCAGGATGGTTGCTAGCGACATCGGTCTGTGGTCAAGGAGAGCGAGAGTGGCAAGAAGCTTCTCGTGCTATATTAGCGGACGATGTTGTACTGTTTAAAAAAAAGCTCTAAACTGCGTTAGCAACGTCGCTTTGTACTTTCCGTGACGATAACAACAACACATGTCATGGTAAATTCGACGTGGTAGTCACGACACCTTCAAGACGCCTTCTCCCATTCTGACCTTCACTTTCACTAAAATGCGAATAAGCTTTGAAGACAAATTTAAATACTGGGTTCTCACACACCATAGTCACGATATCAATGTGAAGGCACGCCGTAGTGAAATACTTGAAGAAAATCTCGCGAGCGTGGATTTAGGTCCATGTGGATATTCACACGGCCACAGGTGGCCGAGAATATTCCGGGAGGCATGCGAGGTTATGTCTTGCTTGCTCTTAATATTATAGTTATTGGTGTCTTAGTTTCTACGATATGATTATGAGGGAGGCTGTAGTGGAGGGCTCCGGAAATTTCGACCACATGTGGTTCTTTAAAGCGCGCCTAAATCTGACCACACTGACCTCTAGAATTTCGCCTCCATCGAAATGCTGCCGCCGTGGCCAAGATTCGATCCCGCGACCTTCGGGTCAGCAGTCGAGCACCATAGCCATTAGACCACCATGGTGGTTGGTTGCTTGCTTGCTCTAGGGGTACATTGTAGTCGAAAAAAACAGTTTCCGTAGTTCATTCTGTACGGAACACTATATATTCACTCGTTGCTTATCTCCTGGTTTTGTTTGCGGTGAAGTAGAAAACGGTTTCAGTCAGAGCTTTAGAAGCTTCAAGTTGTTCCCGGCAACCCCGGTACCAAGACGAATACGACGTGCAGCATGCAGACGACCTTATTCCGTAACCATCTACACGAGCAAGATGAAAGAAATTAGATTAAAAAAAGTGCCGATATGGCAGAGTCGTGCGCGCTAAAACAAACGAATCGCTCGGTGCATTACGATAATAAAAAAATGCCCCTCGGTGAGCTCAGACCATGCGCTGAGAAAGGTAGGGGGGGGGGGGTAGATTTTGTTGATGGCGCTGTCACCGACCGCTCGCGTGCCCTTATCGCCGCCAGGGGCCGCAACATGTTCTCAATTTCATTACTGAGGAAAACGAAAGAGAGAGAGAAAAACGGTGTACGCATGCGCGGGGTATTGCCGGCGGCGCTCGCGTGAAAAATGCGACCGGGTTGCCGAGTGGACAGTTGATACCGGCGGGCGCAGGCTTCGGCAAACAAAAAAGCGGACGCGGACTCTCGCTATCAATCACTTTGGCTGCTGGCGCGTTTATATCTGGCTAAAATAACCGATGAAAAATAGCGAGCTATTGTAATGAAGAAAGAAGAGGAACGGAGGTGAGCGTAGATAAAGAAAACATATGCGACGAGGTCGGTATAAACAGGCGCGATAACCTCCAAGTGCCCGCCAAGATGATGAGCAACTGGAGGCACAGGAGAGCTAAGGAAAGATAGGTGCGTCAATCTATAATGCGGCCTTTGAGGAGGCACTGAGTTTCATCCTTATTAAAGAACAACGTGAATTTTATATATACCCCGATGTAAGAGGTGTCAGACAAAATTACATTTCGGAGTTTTACGCGCCAAGATCATAATATAACAAATACTCACAGGGTCCCTTATGCATTCGCCTAAGACGACTAGAAGGCGAAAGCCATCTTCTTCTTCTTCTCAGCGGATTGTATTGATCCTCCCCCGAACCCCTCCGAAAGCTTTCTACACCTAAGGTGCGTTTGCACGGCCTCCAGGATCGGAGGCATTGCAAGTTTTCTGCACCTCACGTAGCTTTGCACTGCCTCCGTGATCGGCCCTCCTTTCACCAAGCGACGATGTCATGCGATGGCGTCATCATGTGACGTCATGATGATGCAAGAGGTTTTGACTATCTGTGAAGTCATGATGACGTAATGTGGTGATGTCGTCATGCGATGAGGATTTTTTTTTTCGCATGACTCGTGTTGACGCCTCCGACACCGCGGACGCCGACGGTCAATTTTCGCGTTTGACGAGACATCTAAGGCTTTCGCCTTAATAAGTGTCGGGGTTTTACGTCCCAAAACGACGATATGATTACTAGAGACGCCGTACAGTGCAGGGCTCCGGAAATTTCGACCACCTAAGGTTTTCGAACGTGCACCTTAATCTAAGCGCCCGGGCCTTTAGCGTTTTTCCTCCATCGAATGAATGAATGAATGAATGAATGAATGAATGAATGAATGAATGAATGAATGAATGAATGAACTCTGATTCTCTTCTAGTTCACACTTTCCAAAGCCTTATGAGCGCCTGCATGTTTCTCGAAGCGAAATGTCTATCTCACCGACATTATCGATTGCAAGACCACGAGTGCCACAGAAAGCCAAAAACCCTCTAACGGCCTCTCGACAACAGCGTCCTGAGTTGGCGCTACGCGCCCCGTAGCGCGTCGCGACGCCAAACAATCCCAACCGCGGCGGAAATAACCTTTTTTCCCTCTCTTCCCCCATTTCTCATATTTGTTTTCTCAAAGCTCGCACTTCCGTTTTCTTCTTCCTTCCTTCCTATTACCTTACACATCCATCTAGCACTCCTCAAGCCCATTTCCGGTCCGCCGAATACCCAAACGTTTTCGCCGCCGGTCAAATCGAAACAACGCCGGGCCACCGCCACCACGTGCGCCTCCTCTATTATGCAGAGCTTTCCCCACGCAACTATAAACAACGGACTGTATATACACTCGCGTTCGAACGCAAGTTCTGCGGCGCCTGTGAGTTCGCGTCACTCTCAGGGACTGTTAAGATTTCCGCTCTTCTGAATAAACAGCTCATAAATGATGAACGCGAGGCGGCCACGACCGACGGCTGCCGTAGATTGCCGCACGAGGTCGCCCCAAGCGCATGCAGGATGTGGTACAGGTATATATCGAGTGCGCAAGAAAAAAACAGATACAGCGCGTTGCTATAGATGACTTTTGGTAAGACGTACTTAAAGCGAGGCTCATTTCCTGCCCAGTGACTCCGCGATCTCATACTCGGAACCTCCATTATTTTGCCTATACACAGTACAGAAGACAATCTGGAAGAAATCCAGCCCGTGTAGGTTATTACAGCGAACCCGTCTAATGCTCTACACGTCCGAAACAGTTGGATCAGAGAAAAGAGAAAGCACAGAGCAAAAAAAAAAAAAAAGAAGAAGAAGAAGAAGACGGAATCCACTTCCCACTAAAGAATCACTCTCTCTTTCTCTTTCTTCTTCGATACCTGGACTTCTCGCGCTCAGTCATTGGAGCCACATCTTAGAGTAAACGGTCGATAAGATCGAAGCAATGAGTACGGGCAGCGATCATTTTGTTCTCACAAGCGACAAAAACACTATAACGTTTAGTGCTGCGTCCAAGCAACGGCGCACGCAAACGTGTAGACCACCTTTCCAAGGTTTACCTCTTCTTTCTTGCAAGCGAGAAGGTAGTCGCCTATCGCAAGAAGTGAGGAGGAAGGGGAGAAAGAAGAGGAGGAGGGTAATAGTGCGTGCTAAGGAGTGAGTGATGGGTTACGACATTTTCTGTTCACAAGAGAAAGAAGGCTAATATATTCGCAGATCTCGGAAACGTATAAGGCCAACGTTTCTCTTTCTTTTGGTCATTCTAGGCTTAGTCTTTTCGTATCGTAGGGCGAACCCGTTTGCGGCCGCCTTTTTTTTTTTCCTTACCGTATCTCACCACACTGTGCCTGTAGCGCAGGCAATGTTTGTTCGCGCACGCGAAGCGTGCGTACATGCGCATATAACCCACGACCTGCCGCTTCGGCCCTGCCCTGCCCGGCTCGCGTCAAATGTTTGCCTTTGATCATACCTCGGGAACACGCCACAGAAATTGATAACTCGGCGAGGCAATTTGTGTGTATGTGTGTGTGAGGCCGACGTGCGCGCTTCGGGGGGCAATGCATGATGACGCATAAGACGCATAACGCACAACGCAACGCCGATGTTGTGCGCTTGTATGCTACACTGCGTTTGTACGTCACACACACACACACACACACACACACACACACACACACACACACACACACACACACACACACACACACACACACACACACACACACACACACACACACACACACACACACACACACACACACACACACACACACACACACACACACACACACACACACACACACACACGCACGCACGCACGCACGCACGCAGTGCGTCTGAGAGTCTGGACAAGGCTATATACTACACAGTGTCCATTCCCTCGAGTTCGACAACCAGGACAGACTAAAGGAAATGAGCGCAGTTTTGGGACTAAAAGCCTTGTCCGGCGAGATCGCGCGCACCAGCCTTTGATGTTTATACTGCCGCCCCGGCGGCAACGCGGGGACTTCTCGGAAAAAGCAGCGGACAATCTCCGACGGGAAGTACGTGGCGGCGTTTGAAGAGAGGCGCAGGAAATGTCTCAATATATGTATATATAGCAGGCCTGTCGTGTGCGGGGACATTATTTCAATACGGAGAGGCCCTGCGGGAAAGCATATCACAGGGCTTTCTCGATTTTTTTATTACATATACGAGTACCTCAAGACACCGATAAGGCATTACATAGGGGGGATACGAAGAAACAGGTGCGAGTACAAAAGGGGGTGAACATACACAGGTGGGAAACAACACGGAAACAAAAAAAAAATAATTTTAAATAACATATCTGTAATACTATACAATTTAATTTGCTTTGTCTTTCTTTCTCTTTTCTTACGCTTCTAGAGCTCTCTCGGGGCAATAACGAGAACTTTCGGATTGTAGAAAAGCAGCTTTCATGAATTAGGAGAAAGTGTTCACATCACCCAGCAAGAATGTAATAATAATAATAATATCTGGGGTTTAACGTCCCAGAACCACGATATGATTATGAGAGACGCCGTAGCGGAGGGCTCCGGAAATTTCGACCACCTCGGGTTCTTTAACGTGCGCCTAAATCTAAGTACACGAGCCTCAAACATTCTCGCCTCCATCGAAAATGCAGCCGCCGCGGCTGGAATTCGATCCCGCGACCTTCAGGTCAGCAGTCGAGCGCCATAAATACTAGACCACCGTGTCGTGGCCCTGCAAGAATGTGTTCACTCTGGTGGTACCCCAATGGTTAGCCCAGTTCATAGTTAATGGAACACGAGAAGACAATGAGAAGGATAAGAGAAAGGCAGGGGAGTTGACCAGGATTAAGCCCGGTTAACTACCCTGCACTGGGGAAGAGGGAAGAGGAAGGCAAGTTACTACGTCGGCGGCACCAACAGCCGTCTTTCTCTCTTACTGTCTAATAGACAAGGAGGAGGAGGAAAATGAAAACAGGAAGGACGGGGAGGTTAGCCAGTTCTCAGACCGGCTGGCTACCCTGTGCTGGGGAAAGGAGCTAAGGTGATTAAAAGATGATAGAAAAGAGATGTTACAAAAAAAAAGAGGAGAAAGAAAGAACAACAGATAAACGACACTGCTTAAGGTCTGTCTCAAAGACTAGTTGTCCTCAAGAAACGCAACGAAGCTCTCAAAGCCTTCCGTGTCGAGGACGGTCTCGGTCAGTGTCCTAAGGCCTTTTCCTCCGCTCTAATAGACAAACAGCATAAATCGAAAAACGGGCGATGCGGATGCCATCCAATAGGTTGATGATGTCTTCGACTTTCGCTTTTCACCAGTTACGCTGTTTAGGACACGAAATTTGCCGCGAGGTTTGTAGATCTCAGAGGAGCGCGTCTCAAAGGAAGTAATTTGAAAGGGAGTTTACAAGAGAGGCTAAAGTAGCAAGTACGTAGCGCGATCGAATAATGACGAAAAAGGTCCAAAGTGATTCAAGGCGGCCGCCCAATCCACAATCCTGCGAATATCAACGCTACACGAGGTGGAAGGTATAGAGAACACGATGTTGCCCGAGCAGATTGTAAGTTGGTATCCTTCAGGACACAGGAAGACGTACAGGCCAGTTTAACAAAGCGTCCCACGGTCCTTTACTCACTTATCTAAGACAACTCGAAAGCGTTAGCCACCTTCTACTCAGTTGATTGTATTGATCCCCACCCATTCCCCTGTAGGCTTTCCTGCACCCAACGTGGTTTTCCAGTGCCTCCGGGATCGGTCCACCAAGGAAAGATTTCATGTGATGACGCCATCAAGTGACGTCACGTTGTGCGTCATGGTGAAGTCACAGATTATGCCGACATGTAACTTCACGATGACGTGATCACATAATCGCGTTTTTTTTTAATCATTCATGTTGACGACGCCGCCGCCGACGGTAACTCTTCGTATCTGATGAGGCATCTAAGGCTTTCGCCGTAAAAGTGTGTTAAAAATAGGTGCCTGTGGCGTTCATATACTTTTCGTGTCACCAGTAGTCGACAGCGACTCGACGACATTTGAGAACAATGTATCGACTCACGTTTGACACTCGTTCCCTATAGCAACGGTCGCTGTTGCGACAGCTCCTTTAAGCACGACGTCCGTAGCAAGCACGAAAGATATACGCGTATAAAATCGAAATTACTGCCGAAAGCGACTGCGCAATATATAATGTGGCACAAGAGGCGAAAAGGAAAATCAAAGCGAGCGCTATCTACGCGGGCGCTTCAATAATTCAGAGCCAAACTTCGAGCCACAATTACGGGCCAAATCAAAACTGCCGTCGCCACGCTTCGTCCCGAACATGCTAATCAAAGCATCGATTGGCTTCTTTTAATAAAGACAAAGAACAGGACGACACACGCTGCTTCGAATTACATCCCTTAGTTATATCAGTGTATATATACTTCTGAATACGCCCACTATTTAGTATCGCTTCTTTAGACTATACGTATATAAAAATACGTATACGTTCTGGGCCTGACTCCGTAAATGTCGCAATGCAAATGTTATCTCCCGCCCGTTTTCTATGCCGGCAACAACCACCGCAAAGATTGTCGTTTTTTTGTCGTTGTTGTTGTTCTAAAGCCAATCGCAGTGGCACGGCATGCATAAAATCCACGCGGCGGCTACGATTAACTGCGTCGGGGCATGTACAATTTAAGCGCAAACATAGTCACCTCTTATCTACGCCACCCACCCTTCTACTCCCCCGCCCCCCTTGAAAACATAAAATCGAAATCGCCGAGTCATCACGACGTAGACGATGGAGAGGACGCATTCGATTGAAACGACGATGCAGCGGCCCGCCCTGCATCAACGTCGGAAGCCACCTCGCCGCCTGTGTGTGCGTGCGTGCGTGTGTATGTGTAAGGGGGGGGAGGGGGCAGACACTACGCAACAGCTCAATTTACTTCGAATGGAGACAAATGGTAGACGCGTACACGAAATTGAAGCTGTTCTTTGTTTGTTAGGGGGGGGGGGGGTCGCATAACAGTTGCGGGGGTAGATACACCGCAGGCTGTCAAACGAAAGACATATATATGCAGTCCGCAAACGAACATGAAAAAAACAAAACCTCGCCTAATGATGGTCTATCGGGGTCTCCGTTATGTACAGTATACCGCGATTGAAGGAGGGAGAGGAGTTCGGTTTGAAAGATAGGATAATACGGGGTTCGTGGAGAAGGAGACGGACTAGCCATGTGGCCCGCTAATCGCAGCGCCTATATTTGAGAACGCTTGTTCTTCGCAATTTTCGCAAATGGACGAATGGAATAGAGTATTATTATGCTGCGCGCCTGAAGCGAACGGACGGTAACATTAGTGGCAGCGATCTATGGCGAACTTCGATAAATTATTTTGTTTCATTTTAGGTATAGGAGATCGCTGTGGACTCGGCTTGTGCTTCATGAACATGGGAAAAGCAAGAAGGAACGAGAGAGGAAAGAATCAAATGTGCTAAGCGAGAGAAGGGGAGAGGGTTGAACGTGGCGGCAATGACGTGTTTTCCAACTCGTGAATGTACTTCGCGCGCTTGTACGTAGTCAGTAAAAGCATAGCCTCCGAAATTTGTTTCTGTTATGCAGAGAGACCATGCCAGTGGGGTACAAATTTGACACCGCCTGCAACATTAAAACCCTAGCATGGGGTAACCAACCAGACAATTTTCTAGTTGAGATATTCGTGTGTTCTCTCTTCCTCTAATCTTTATAATTGGCAGCCAAAAAAGTCGGAGTCATGGCATATCGTAGTTCGCATAATCACGGTGTTTGCCATCCATATATGACATTCCAAGGAGTTTAAACGCCTCAATGGAAGGGTCATCAGATTAATTTCGACCACCTGTGGGTTATTTAACATGCCCCTGAATCTTCATTCTTGCATTCCGTCCCCATAGAAATGCAGCAGCAGCGGACGGGATGCCGTCTTCAATCCAACAGACTTCTTTCGTTACGAATGCGGCCAAATGGATTCTCTGCGTTCTATATAGAGTGTAATTCCTTATAGCCGAGTTTGTCACATTCGGGTATGGATGTCTGTGCAACGGGGCAACGCAGCATCGGCGATCGTGGTCACTAGAAAACCGAGATTATTATGGCGACATTAAACGCACGCCCACGCTCCCAGCGTAGAGTTCATCGTTGTCTGGCAACATACCCAAAGCACAAAGTTGCCGCATTAGGCCATGGTTCTCGGAATGATGGGTTCCAAGTCCGTCCGGTGCCATTATTTCAAGTGTCACGATATCCTATGTTACACACACACACACACACACACACACACACACACACACACACACACACACACACACACACACACACACACACACACACACACACACACACACACACACACACACACACACACACACACACACACACACACACACACACACACACACACACACACACACACACACACACACACACACACACACACACACACACACACACACACACACACACACACACACACACAAGACGAAAGCTTATTGCCCGTAATGCCAAATTAGGAAATAATGGGCCGAAGTACTCGTAAATATATCAAAAACATGATTGATCCCTGCGTCATAGGAATCGGTACAACACGAAAGTGAACCATGTCTTCACAGGAGTGCAGTGGATTGTTTATTGTACATTGATGTATGAGAGATTGAGCAACGTGTATTGGTGCTTGGCGGCTACAGCACCGTTTGACGTGGATGCAACCACACTGACGCCTAGTGGTACATCTCCATCCCGACGACTAACGCCAAAGATTATGATTTAAGCCTTCTGGTAGCTGAGCTAGATAAGGTACACTTGGGCACATCATATGCTGAATCCCGCGCAAAAGATGACATCAACAAGCACACAACTCTGGTACTCGATATGCCTTCATTCAAAGGAGAGAAACGGCAAGATGTGCGCTCTCCAGTAAACCAGTAATAGGGTAACCTACGCCTGTGCTCATGCGTATACCACACAGCTCTTCAGGAACGCGAGGGGCGGAGTTCGTAGCTTGAGCCGTGGACGCGGGAAAGCGTTTCGCTTCCCGCTAGCATGTCTCTCGCTGCGCCGAAAGCTGAAACTACCAAAGCGCTCCCTGTCGGCGCTTATTACTGTCCCGATACAGTACTTCACCGATCCCAGGCGGCGACACCGCATCCCGCAACCAAGGTCACCATGAAAGGGAGGTGTGAGAGATATAAGGCGCGTTTGTGAAGCCTCATGCGTGAGCGTCCGTTGGACAGTGGGTAGAGCACCCGATGCCTATCGTCGCGGACCGAGAGGTCGTGGGCTCGACTCACAGGTCTTCCTGATCAGCGAAACTTCTCCTTCTGTTTTTCTTTGTCATCTGTTCGCACCCATTTTGCCGACGTCACACCCGTGACGGAAATGATGTCAGCGAAGTCCTGGCGAGCCCCAGCATAAACCAATTTCGTGTTAAAACGTGGAAATAACACAGCAAATTCTTAAGGGTACGTGAGATTACTAATCAATGCGGGAACGGTCCAGACATCAACGTCACATGCTAAGTGATCATGAAGCTGTCGAATATCAAACCTTTAGCTCTTTCTCGACAAGAAGCACAAGCTTAGTGTCCACGGCAATAACGCGAGCTTCCATTCTTCACCTAAAAAAAAACAACTGCAGCAAAGTTCCATAACAAGGGGGCGCATTCTGGCGTACACCAACTATTTTCGCGACACAGCTGGCGTCGTCCGTTCGGATCAACACACGCTTTAACGGCTTTCCGAGGGACTAATAAGTTGCGCCGTCGCCTAACGGCTCGCTCACAGCAAAACTTTTTTCACCCACATCCAGCGACAAACAAGTCGCCTGCCATCCCTCCTCCAAATATCCCACCTTCTACCCCTTCCTAAATACGTTGGTTCGTCCAGTAAGCACCGGGCACGCCGCGCCGCGTTGGGAAACAATCGAAACGTAACAAAAACTCGAACATTTTCCCCGAAGTGTAGGCAGATTGACAGGCCAGCGAGACAGGAAGGCCGACCGTAGGCGAACCCAGGCAGGCGAGCTGCAGCGTTGTCCACCCGACGGCTGGCTCCCACCGTGCCACGGTTGTTTAACTTGGCAACAAATCGCGCGAGGATAATTGAGAAAAGAGGCGTCCGCCTATGCGGGCAAATAAACGCAGAGTGTGTGAAACGAAGGAAGGAAGGAAGGGTTCGAGTGGGTTGTTGGCCAAAAAACGACGAGAAGCACGGCACGCCGTGCATGGGGGAGCAGGCCCGAACGATACGAACAGCGGCTTATGAGGAACGCTGAGCTCAAAACCTGCTTTCTTTTTCCCCATCTCCCTTTTTTGGACGCGCCACAAAATCATGCTCCCGCTACAGCAAGCACGGTACCCCCTTCTTCACCTCCTCTGGAGGCGCCTTATTAACGGCACCGGCAGCATGCACCGAACCCGGCGTCGTTCTGGGCTCGCTAGAGTTCTCCCGCCTTTTATGCTATAGGAGACCAAACTTTCCTCCCGTACCTTACCCGCCTTTTTCGGTCATCGGTTCTCGTTTTCGCTTGCTATTGCTTCCGCTAAACTCTCAGCTGCGCGTGGACAGAGGCAGAAGCGCGCTTGACAAATGCGCGTAAACGCGCGTTGTGCCTTTTGAAGCCGCTTAACGGTCCTGCAGGGCGACTCGTTACGACGAACCCCGCAGAGAAGCTCCCGTGCCTTCGGCGTCCAATTCGCCCCACCAGCTTCTAGGTAAGCTGTCCCCTTCGCGACGTAGTCCGCTTCATTAATTTTTATTCCTCCGTCCTCCTCTTCAAGGACTTGGCGAATCTGTAGCTTTCTTCGTACACCATATATAGGTTTGTCCTCAAGGCGATGCACTTTTTGTTTGGGCGGTTGCTCGCCTTTCAAAAACGAAGGGACGGCGAGATTGGAACCGGTCATTGGCATAGCCAGGGGAGAAAAGGGGGGTTGCGAGTCCAAAACGCCCCCCCCCCCCCCCAAAAAAAAAGTCGCATTTGTATGTATACGTGCACACATACAAGCACACGCATGAACGTAAGTAAAGGTTGAATAAAAACTCCCTCCGCACTTGCCCCCGGGAAGAGATTTCTCGCTACGCCCCTGGTACGACCCATTCGCTTGCTGTACGCGGTAAAGGTAAGCAGGCACTCAACAGTGCACTACTGCTGCTACTACTACTACTACTACTACTAATTATTATTATTATTATTATTATTATTATTATTATTATTATTATTATTATTATTATTATTATTATTATTATTATTAAACATAATGTTATTATTGTCGTCAATATTTCTGTCGATAAATAAAAAGTATGAATATGCAATCAACATAATACTATGAGAGACAGCGTTCACATCAAGCAAAATGTCACCATTTCAACGGCGATGGGCACAATTATGCGGCCGTGCCTTAAATTCTGAGAGCGCGTGTGCACCACCAGGGAGTGCGGATTTGCCTATTTGTTAATTTCACAGTCACGCTTAATCCCTTCCTCCATGAAGTTCTCGGCTGCAAGCACCGGCAGCTAACAGAACAAGCGGGCAGAGTTTCACAACGTTGAGCGCGTTCACGTTGACAGTACAGACTGGCATCACACTGCTCAAAATGAGCCATCTGGTTTGGTGGTTTAATGCTCGATTCCAAAACAATGGCTTAAGAATAGTGCCAATTTACAGTGCATTCAAGGTGAAGTGCGGGAGCGCGTTTATTTCTACGTTTAAAGGGACACTAAAGAGCAAAACGATTTTTCTCGCATTAGTAAAGTAGTCTTCCACGATATCAAAAAACACCACGCCTTCTGCGAGAAGACGCTTAATAATCGAGAAAACGCGCAAAAAGAAAATACAGGAGGCGACGTCACCTTGGAATTCCCGCACCATTTGCCGTGACGTCACATATTTTTGACGGCGCCTGCTTGGGCCTACGTAGTTCCTAATCGGTTAAATCGAAGTACATTGTCCTCTGAGGGGGCCAGAGACTTGACATAACGAGTTTGTGGAAATTTCGTCGAGCCAGTGGCGCCAAAATATGTTAAATGCTCTTTGAAATATTACGTCACGAATTACAATGTTCGGCGCGAAATTTTAAAAATTTAACTTTGAACTTGGTTTTCTCATCTATTAATAAACCTATGGTGGTGAAATAAACTACACAAGAGTCTCCGAGCACACTTTATCAATCTAAACCAATTTATTGTTTCTCTTTAGTGTCCCTTTAAGGTCGCCAAACGGGCGGAACCTTGTTTAACTCACTCACTCACTCACTCACTCACTCACTCACTCACTCACTCACTCACTCACTCACTCACTCACTCACTCACTCACTCACTCACTCACTCACTCACTCACTCACTCACTCACTCACTCACTCACTCACTCACTCACTCACTCACTCACTCACTCACTCACTCACTCACTCACTCACTCATTCACATGTAACAGAGCAAGCCGGAGTGCCCACTCACCAGCTGGATGACATTCTCCTCTCGCGGGTGCCGCGAGCGCTCTCACTCACAGAGCCCCCATGGTTCACTGTGGCTACGGTAAACTTCTAAAAGCTATCCTTCAGGAATCAGAATCTGTGCTTCCGATGCACGATAAATAACACGGTGCCGTGTGGTCAATGGGAAGTATCCGCAGCATGACATGGCAAGAACTTTATTTTGGTCCAGAGAAACTAGGGCCCCCAAGGCTAAGTCGGTGCCTCCGCCGCCGTAGCTAACGTAAGAATATTGCTTAATAAGTAAAGTAAGAAAGCTTGTCAAGGCCGGGAGGGGGGGGGGGCAGGGGGTCAGCGTCTATAACAATCTAATTTAAACGACTATTTCCATTACAACCGTGAATATCGCTTATATACGCGCACAAAGAGCCAGAGGAGAAACTCAAGTGGGCTTCCCCGCAAAAACGTTCCCATTGTACGAAAGCCCCCTTCCACGCGCGCGCTTTAGCTTCTCCGCAACATGATCTCTTATAAAAGAAAGCCAGCTTTACAGGCGTGGCCTGAGGTGTTTTCCAGCGCACGCAGGAAACGTAGGTGATATGCACTGAACGCATAAAAAGAAATTACATATTAAGATTAGCAATCTACGTCAGGTTGACTGGCGTAACAGGAACAACCTTGTGGCGCAAAAGCGACAACGTTTGTAAGCGAAACAAGTGGGATTGATTGAAGGCTCGTTACTTTGTTAGACACAACCTAATGAAAGCAACAGACAGTGGAGCTAAGGAAGGTACAGCGGACACTATTTGTAGATTTGAACTGTAGCAATTGTGACCTAAATGGAACAAAATTCAAGCGAATGAAAAATAAACCTGCCGCGGGTAGAGACCTCGCAGGTCAGGATCGGTCGGCTTCATAAGGTGGTGCTCAAGAGTTATGTGAGGGCCCCGATAAGAGGGAGAAGTACCCTCATTTACAATTTACTTAGAAGACTCACTGCCTCTAGAAACATAAATACGTTTGCCAGTGGGGCGTTCTGATGGTATTAAGTGCAGATCGCGAGTGTCGGTATTTTGCATAACTCAGGAAAATGATTCTTTTTGTCATTCATTCAAAGGTGATTCCCAAAAAGAAGTTCGCGCTCTGCTTTTGTTTCCACTAAAAAATTAAAAAATGCGAGTCAAGTCTGTGCTTGTCCTATTCGGTAGCGACATGTATGTATGTATGTATGTATGTATGTATGTATGTATGTATGTATGTATGTATGTATGTATGTATGTATGTATGTATGTATGTATGTATGTATGTATGTATGTATGTATGTATGTATGTATGTATGTATGTATGTATGTATGTATGTATGTATGTATGTATGTATGTATGTATGTATGTATGTATGTATGTATGTATGTATGTATGTATGTATGTATGTATGTATGTATGTATGTATGTATGTATGTATGTATGTATGGTCTGAGGAAGATGGAATCTTGAAGCGATGAAAAATCCTTGGAACAGGGCGTCAAACTCACTCATGAGTCGACTCACTAGACTCAGATCGAGCAGTGAGTCTGAGTCTGAGTGAGTCCGGCTGAGTAATACCTCGGTGAGTCTGAGTTCGAGTGAGTCTAGTTGAGGAAAATTTTGGTGACTGTGAGTCCGAGTGAGCTCTAAGGGCAAAATATATTTAGTGAGTGAGTCTGGGTGAGCTCCACATTTTTCGCCGACCTATGCGCTGGAGTCAACGTTTCGCGAAGCGGTTTTGTCTTCTTCAAGGCTGCAACTGCCTACCAGTGCCTACAACTGCCATATGCATGTATCAGAGATGCCTAAATTACTCCTAAAAGGTAATTAGATTACTAATTACTTTTCTGAACGTTTCTTATATGTAACTAGATTACACTAAGATTTACAGCTGGCCAAAGGTAACGACATTACATCACCATTAAATATGAAAAGTTATGAAAGCACTTTGAAATTAACCAATGTTGGCGCTACCCTTTTTATGGGGATTAGCAGACATGTCGCGGCGACATGTTGTCTCTGTTTTGATGGTGCGTCTCTCTAACCTGTCTTCAAAACTTGCGTGGCCTTACTTGACTAAAAGGTAGTTGGACGGCGGGGTCCCGGAACCACAGAACCTATCGTCGTTCTATCTAAAGAAAACCCCTATCTATCTCGGTGGGACATTGTTACGCTGTTGAAACATGTGCATCCTGTTGCTGAGCTACGCGACAGCAAAGCGTGGAGCTGTTGTAGAACCTACGTGTCGGAAATATCGAAGGCCGTTGCCTCCCAACATCTTTATTAAGGCGAAAGCCTTAGATGCCTCGTCAGGCACGAGAATTGACCGGCGGCGTCAACACGAGTGACGCAAAAAATCATCAGATGATGACGTCACTTTATAGCGTCATCACGACTTCAAAGATCGCAAACATTTGTGACGTCATCGTGACGTCGTAATGACGTCATCGTGACTTTACAGTGATGTCATAATGACCTCACAGTTGCGAAACATAACGTGAAGTCACTATGATGACATCACACGACATTGTCACGTGGTAATAGGTGAACCGATCCCGGAGGCACGTAAGGTGCAAAAAGCTTGCAATGCCTCCGATCCCGGAGGCAGTGCAAAACCACGCTAGGTGCAGCAAGCTTTCAGGGGCGGGAAGATCGATTCAGTCGAATAAAAAGGAAAAAAAAAAAACACGATGGCCTTCGCCTTCGAGTCATCTTAGGCGAATGAATAAGGGACCCTGTGTATTTTTTTTTTCAAGGCTTAAAGTTCGTATGCTACTTAGGGTGGGCCCGCCTCGTTACCACGATTGCGGTTTAACACTTTAATTAAGTAGTCTTTGTTACCTTTCCATCATTTTTCGATAATTTTTTGCGCCATAAACAAGGCGGACATGCTGTATTTTATTCAGATGTAACTGGGAATGTAATGAATACTTTTCTTTAAATTACAGCAATTCATTAGATAACTCATTATAGCAAAAAGTTACTTAATTAGTGCGATTCCGTTACTGTAGGTTTATTACTTCCAAATTTGGCATATATGCAATAATTGCTCAGGTTAATCTATCCAAATTTTATCTCTTATGTTCGCTCTTTCGCTCTCTAAAATAGTCCTGGCTACATCTTGCCGAGCTCCTCTAGAAACAGCGACGGGCAACGAGGAATCTTTAAACAAACCGAAAAATAAATACACACGCGCACACAACACTGTTAATCAACGAAAAACGCTGCAGCCGTCCCGGGCAAGTTGCAACGCCCGCCGGCAATGCAGTGGCCAGCGATCTGCGTTGTACCGATACCTGAATTTCCAATCAGGATAAGTAATGCCTCGATAGCATGTGCACCACAGAAGAAGCACGCTGCTGACTGCGAGAATAAAACGCTAAATTGATTTCTGTACGATCCCACGCGGGCCTGCGATCAGACGTCGTTTGGGAACCGCAACTCGAAGGCAACAACAACAGAACAAATAAAACACGCGGTTACTGGGAGCGAGATATAGAAAGCATCGCGAAATTATGCGATAGTGACGCGAGCGACCCATCTCCCAGCAAAAAAACAGAAAACATAAAGAAGAAAATAATTTTTTCTCTCGCTTGCTACAGGAATCGGCGAACCTTTGCCCTTACTGGGCAATAACGCTTTTCCCGCAATACATGGAAACGGGAAGAGAAGGTGAGGGTTTTTCTTTATTTTTTTTGTTGCCTTTTTCTATCATCCTTCTCATAAGCAAGTGGCCACGAAGGAGAGAAAACAACAGCGTCGTATTTGGCTCACGAAGCAGGCACCGTACTTTGGCTTAGACGACCGCCCTTGAGGAACCAAATAGAAGCGAACACGTTAGCTTAATCTCAATTCCTCGTCGATCGCGCTTTTCTTTTACGACTTTCGTCCAGA
Source organism: Rhipicephalus sanguineus (assembly GCF_013339695.2). Lineage (NCBI taxonomy): Eukaryota > Metazoa > Arthropoda > Arachnida > Ixodida > Ixodidae > Rhipicephalus > Rhipicephalus sanguineus. Next base: position 44,720,150 of record NC_051184.2, on the reverse strand, counting down.
GCGATAAAGGTCGCTCTAGTGAAGGACGCACAGAGCGGTCAGAAACGTGTCGCACACAGCGAAGATCGTGAGCGAAAAAAAAAGGAAAACAGTAAACAACCAGAGAATGAGAAACTGAGGAATAAAGCATGATAAAAGGAGACGCGCTATTAGACTCGCTTTCGATTCGACAGTGCGCTCATCGAAGTTTGAATAATCGGTTGGTTCGAATCCTGTAAGAGGCCAGTTCGCTTGAGGTCACAGTGGGGACAAAAAAAAAATAATAAGGCAGCTTCACGCTAGCGGTGCCAAGCCTGAAGGAAGAGCGGAACTGGGCGGCCTTCTTTGTTTCTCTTTATTTTTCTCTTTCTTTCCTCTCTTTCTTTCTTCCCCTGATTCTTCATTTTTCACTCTTCATATTTTTCTGTCTTTTTGTCTCTGCTCATTTTTATTTATTTCTTTCTCTCTATATCTATTTCTTTCTATTTCTCGCTCTTTCTATCTTTCTTTCTCTTTCTTCCTTATATTTTTCTCTATTTCTCTTTTTGTTTTTCTTTCTATGCTATGCTTTACTCTCCCCCTCCTCTTCTCACTCCTCCTCACACTCACTCCCCTTTCCCACACCCTTGCTATAATATACTATAAAAGGATATGTTAGGCTCTACTAGGGTGCCTGGATAGCCGAGCGGTTACGATGCTCGCCTTCGCATCGTGGGTAGGCGGGTTCGAAGCCCGCCTTGTCAAGAATCTTTTTTCGCCAAGAATGTCTCTTTTTCTCTTTCTTTCTATATATCTCCCTCTCTTTCTCTCTCTCTCTGTACTCGTTCTCTCATCCGTCAGAGTTATTGCATACCACGCTGGACAAATCGGCACATGTGTTCTGGGAGCGAAGCAGAAGATCAAGAAGAGGACGAAGACAGTGCGTGCCGGTTAATTTTCTGTCGACGCGAAACGGCATAACGAAACCCTTAACAGCTCCGATGTAAAATAAAGAAAGATAAATATTTAATACGGTCCATTAAGCATTTGCCTAAGACGACTCGAAGGCGAAAGCCATCTTCTTTTCCGTCTCAGTCGATTGTCTTTATGCCCCCCTCCCCCCTCTTGCTGAAAGCTTTCAGCACCGAATGTGGTTTTGCAAGCTACGATGTCATGCGACGTCCTCATGACGTCACAAATTCTGGCGACCCGTAACGTCATCATGACGTCATCACACGATGATGATTTTTCGCATCACTCCTATTGACGCCGACGCACCTGCGGCAGTCACTTTTCGCGTTTGATCGGGCGCCTAAGGATTCCGCCTAAATAATTTGAGGGTATTACGGACCAAAACCACGACAGGACTACGAGGCACGTCGTAGTAGAGGGCTTCCGCAAGTTCGACCACCTGGTGTTGTTTAACGTGCACTGACAACGGACAGTACATGGAGCCTCTACCATTTAGCCTCCATCGAAATTCGAAATGGATCGAGCCCGCGCCTTTCGGATCATCAGCGAAGCACCGCAACCACTGTACGACCGCGGAGACCTCACGGAAAAGAAAAATGCATTGTGAAAGACGAGGCCCGACTGAACGACTCCGATTTTGCAGACACGCGGTTGCGGAGTAGACGAACCAGTTTTCTATTAAACCACTTATGCGCAAAAGTTACCAGTCACTGGCTAAGCAACTATCGCCCTTATACTGCCCACAAATTCGTTACCCGCCTTGGTGGCTCGCGCCTAATGTGTTGCGCTTTCAAGCGCAATGGCGCGGGTTCGGTTCCTGCATTTAGGTGGGGACCAATTGCTAGAGAACCCGCATACTTAAATTTAAGTACACGTTAAAAACCCACGGTGGTAAGGCTTAAGAGGAAGTCCCACGCTACGGCGTAGCGTATTGCAGTCTAATATATTGGCCTATGGCCAAGATCAGGCCCGTATGAAAACCTTGACTATTTGAGGAAAACACCTATTTTCATTATTTTTGGTAAAAACACCTTCTGCACTAAAATTTCGGGGGGGGGGGGGCTAGCCCCCCTCCCCCCCCCCCAATCATATAAATATCTGGGGTTTAACATCCCAAAACCACGATATGATTATGAGAGACGCCGTAGTGGAGGGCTCCGGAAATTTCGACCACCTGGGTTTCTTTAACGTGCACCTAAATCTAAGTACACGGGCCTCAAACATTTTTCGCCCCATCGAAAATGCAGCCGCCGCGGCCGGGATTCGATCCCGCGACCTTCGGGTCAGCAGTTGAGGGCCATAACCACGAGACCACCGCGGCGCCCCGTGCCCCCCCCCCCTCCTGGCTACAGGCCTGGCCAAGATGCTACACTGCAATAGATGAAACAATGAACTATTATAGTGCATAGGCTAGATGAATACTCGTCTCCATCCCGTTTCAAAAGGCACGCTATTAGATATTGTCCTCAGTAGCAGCGGTTGCGAAAATCAACAGACGTCTACAGCATTTACGAAAAAAAAAAAAAACAGGGATGAGAGATTGATACAGGCATCAGTAACAATACACATGGAAATAGAGTTTTGTACGAAGAAAGCAGAATTAAATTAAAGAAAGGTAAGACATGGTCAGGGTGCTGGATTGCAATAGACGAAGTAACATCTGAACATTTTTTTTTAAAGTTAGATAGGTGACTACTTGTCGCCGCTCCGCTTCAAATGGGACGCCAAAAGGGATCATAATCACGTCACCATCTCTGCCGGGGATACTATTGCACGCTTTAACAAATATTTAAATTGGAGGAATAATGGCGGTAGCGTACCAGGCGGAACAAGTTGTTTTTCGCGTCCGCATTCATTTTCACTTCAATTATTATTTCTACGATTCGTATACTACAAACAAAACAGTCAATTACCTCTACGTTTTTTCTACATTAGTTGTCCGTTTCCTCCACATAATTTAACCCAAGTTTCGCGGCACGTTACGGTATTCTCACTTCACCGAGAAGTTCGCTGCAGCTCAGAATTGTAAGCAATGCGTGGGAAAAACGTTCCTCGTCATTCGACACCTTTTCTGCCCACCTCCTCGGAGCGCTGAAGTTCGTTTCAGCTCATCAAAGAGCGCCGCCACAACGCTGTAACGCGGCTAAATCTGAAGTCAGCTTACCAGACAACTTCTTTACGACGAAAGAAAATAGATGATGATCTTCGGGTGTCCTAAAAGAACTACAATTTGCACATGCCAGCAGGAAAAATTGAGCAGCGTTTCCCTCCGTAGAAAGTGCGAAGTACCCGACAGCGCTGCGTTGCTACAGGTGCGGTTCTAGCGTGCGCCGCGAGATGGGGCTAGGCGGCGCGCGAGCTCGAAGAAAAGTGCTGAGCGCGAAATACGAAGAGGCGTACTTGAAAAACGGCGCGACAAGAAACGACACACTATGAGGAAAATAAAACAGGAGCGCTGACTGCCAACCATGGGCGTGAGCCCGGGGGAGAGGGGGCAGTGGGGGCGGGGGGGTGGCAGGTCTGTTCCGCACCTTTACTTAGTCGAACCTGAAAGATTATGGCGCCGCAGGTTTTTGGCGATAATAGAGTTACTGTATATGCTACCTTTAGGCAGCATATACCAGCCTATAGCTAATTTTAGGTAGCTACCTTTATATGCTATCTAAAGGTAGCATATACCGTAACTCTAGGCGACAGCCGCCGAGGACTCCTGGTGTCACATTCCGGAAACTCTTTCAACTTTAGCCCCGGAAAGCCGGGGACCAAAGGCAGGCCTTTGTGAGAAGAACATCCTGGGTTCATTTGCATATTTGCATCCATAATGTGAAGCTTGTCTTCTTTCGGACTCGACAAATGGAGGGAGGGGTGGGGGAGCTGCTGCAAATTTTGGTTCCCCCTAATGGGGGACCCTGTCCGCGCCGATCCCTGGACTAGACGGCCCCCCGCCAACATTCGAGGACTTCCGACAGCCCGTAGTTTCTGCGCCGCAGCATTACTGGTGATAAATATAAGTTTCCACCACCATCTACACCACCTATGCTGCCAACTGTGTCTGTCCTTTGTTTGTTCACTGCTCGTCTATCGCTGTCCTTTAACTATGTAGCCGTAACAATTAGCCCAGCTCTGCCCCCAACAGACGAAAAGGCAAACGTAAGGCGAAGGCTGCCGACGCTTACTTCCTACCATTTAAGGCGAAAGCCTTCGGGGCCTCATCAAACGGGAAAACTGACCGACGGCGGAGGCTTCCCGCAGCGTCACCGTCCACACGAGTGATTGGAAAAATCATAAAATCATCACGTGATGACGTCGTCATACGACGTCATCGTAACGCCACAGACGTCAAAATATGTGATGTCGTCATGACGCCACTCTGACGTCACATCACGTGACATCAGATGATGACGTCATCAATGACACCATGGTTGGGTCAAATGCGGGCCGATAACGGAGGCAGTGCAAAACCGGGCGAGGTACAGAAAGCTTGCAGTGCCTCCGATCCTGGAGGCAGTAAAAAACCACGTTAGGTGCAGAACGCTTTCAGAACGGGACGGGCGACGATCAACACATCGACTGCGAAGAAAAAGAAAACGGCTTTCGACTTCGGGTCGTCTTAGGCGAATGCATAAGCGACCCTGTGAGATTGATTCGTCTTCAGGACGTCCCCCGCACGCTTCGTCTCTCACGTCTCACGCTTTAGCTAAACACCGTGCAGCTAGGAAGGCGAGCTATAAGCGCTGATATAAACTGCTTTATGACGTGTCGTTATAAAAACATGGCGATAAGAATTAGTGCATTAAAAAAGATGGATTGTTTTTCAAATTCGTATCATTTCGTCACGCCCAATTGTGTTTGATCGACCGCTGGGCGTAGTTGCCACGAAATCCACGCGCGCGAGCGTGGTGTACTAAGTCGGAATGGCGTGCTTAATATTCACAACGGTAGTAAAGAGAAGTCCTTGCATTAGTAGAGAGTTGTTGAAGGAGATGAAAAAGGCGCTATCTTGGACAACCTCTGCGGGGGCACGTCTCAGAACGTTTCCATATCATAAAGGACGCAGTGTACACGCGGGAGAATCACGTGACCTGAGCAGAAACTCCGCGCATGACGTCACTAGTAGATCGGCACGTAGCTGTCGACTCTGGTTCTGGCAGTAATGGTACAAAGATATATATATATATATATATATATATATATATATATATATATATATATATATATATATATATATATATATATATATATATATATATATATATATATATATATATATACACATATATATATATATATATATATATATATATATATTTCCTTGCTGGAGGAAGCTGTGGGTAAAAAGGCGTTCCTTCACGAGGTAGCTTATTTACGGGCACCTACAATATGCCCATATGCACACGACATACATGTTTACACAGATGGACGTCAGCATTTCTTATACCACATCTGAATATTCAAGAATCATTTAAATGGACTCGCGCGACGTCATCTAGAACAGCTAAGCTATTTGCTATTCTGTATGCTATAAAGTTTATGAACTCTGCAGCAGACGCGAGAAAATGGGTAGTTTTCGGTGGTTCACAGGCCGCATTAACATCACTCTCCAGCACAAACACGACAGTAATCAGTGATCGTATAACATACGAAACACTTAAAGGGGTCATGAACCACTTTTCCAAGTAATGATGTAATGACCTCAGTATCGGAGTTTACTGCCTCCCGAATCGATTGCCGCAAAAATTTCTCGAATCCGTCAAGAATCAGCGGAGTTACGGGGGTTTGGCGCACGCTCCGAGCACTTTCTCTCTTTTCTCGTGCCGACGAGCGCACTGGAAGCTAGACAGGGAGGGATGGAGGGATGGCGTGGGGGAAAGAAGTTACGTCAGCGCGCGTCATGAAACGCGATCGCTCTCCCGCTGTGATTCGCTCGCGCGGGTGCGGCTACCGTGTACTGAGGAGTGCGGCGCCGGCAAGTGGCGGCACCCCGCGGCAAGAAGCGCATCTGATCCGAACGCCGCTCTCGATTTACGTCGGCTATCGGCCAATAAGCATGCTATGTCTCATGCGACGTAAACTGCCAGACGCCCCGCCCACAAACGAGAGTGAGAACCGGCCTCTGTTTGAAAAGAGGGCGCCTGGGGAAACGGCAACTTCGCGCTCCGCTTGTGGCCTTTACGCGGCGCGCACGACTGTAGTATTTGGCAGAGCAGTTCATAGCCGTGTCAGCTTTCCGCAGGATGTGTTTTTTCAACAAGCCCAAGGGGTGCTTCATGACCCCTTTAAAGAGCTCACAAAAGCAAGCCAGGCGAGACATGAGACAATAATCCAGCGGATACCTGGACATTGTAATATCCCTAGTAACGCAGCTGCCGACGAAACGGCACGACAAGCACATCGTAAAGATGTTACGGTTTCTCTGCCAATCTCTGAAAATGAATTGAGCGGTATCACAAAGGCAACATCGTTCCGAATGAGTAAAAATCCTCGGTTTGACCAAAGTTCAAGGAGTTGTTATTTATACCATATTGATACGCTCATTGAATTCAAAATTACGCTAGCTCTAGATGGAACTACGGAAACACTTATTCACCGGTTAAGGCTAGGCACCGCATACACGAAACATTTTTGACACAGAATTGGCAGAACTCAAACTCCCGAATGCGAATGTGGATTTGTAGATGAAGATGTACGTCACCTTCTGGATTGCCCGCCCACATCATGACACACCGAGACGCCGTCTTAAATCGGAACTAATGGCATTAGACCGCAGACCGTTCAGTATTAAAAGACCTCTGGGTCCATGGCCAACCAGAGCTTTATAGACGTACGCATTAAAAGCGTTAAAACGCTTTTTACAAGACAGCGGAATTGCTAGCAGTTATTAAGAAATTTATGTTCATAACACATTATGTCAATTATTATATGTATGCCCTACTTACTATATGTATCATTACATGATACATATTATATATGTGTACTGAGGTCTATTATGTGCCGACTGTTGTGTCGCCCACGTGTGCGGATCCATCCCCATAATGACCACAAGTGTTCATTTCTGTGTTGCCCGATTGTGCCGATTCGATTTAATGTTGATCAGTGGCATTATCAGAGACATCATTGATTGCCTTTCGGACATTTCCTTTTACGTTACGATGGTGTTGCTTGATATGTGTGCGTGAGTGTGTTTTTCAATATATGTGCTCGTGTGCTTATATCACATTTACTGCTGTTTGTATGCTATTATATATTTTATGCTCGATCTACACTCAAGTGCTCAGGAGTAGACGGCGCCTTATTTGTGCGCCAACATCTCCTCTTACATTATGTCAATAATAATTAAAAAAAACACGAAATACAGTCTGAAGCGGCAGTAATTAGTGCAACAGGTACAAGAAAGTACATAGAAATATTCAGCACATAGAAACAGTACATAGTACATAGAAATATGCAGGAAGATTTTCCTTAATACGCAGACCACGATTCGATTCGAGAGGGCGAATTAAATTAAAGGTAAGGCGTGGAGAGACAGACAGAAAAGAAGAGAACCGGAAAACGGAGAACGCCGACTCCTTATTGTGTCTGCGCCGAAATCAAGAAAATATAGAAATCGCTCATCAGCAAAAATACCTTGCGCGAGATAAGAACTAGACTTATCTGAAGACGCATCTTTTTTTCCGAAATAATTGCTTGAAGCAGGAAAATGCCTACACGTGTTCGCTTCTATGATGATTGGAGCGCCCGGCAAACGTGTAAAGTCAGGGGCATAAGCAGATATTTATTTCGCGGGGTTCCACCCCCCCCCCCAATTTTATGTATGCTCGTGTGTGTGCTTGTATGTGTCCGCATCTATATATATATATATATATATATATATATATATATATATATATATATATATATATATATATATATATATATATATATATATATATATATATATATATATAAAATGTAAATAGTACAAGGGGGGTGTCGAACTCAATCCCCCCTCCCTGTGGCTACGCCAATACGTACAGCAATGGACATCTAAATTACGAACAAAGTCACGGTTAAGTAAAACGCGCTCTTTCGTTCTAGTTTCCGCCATCCCTCGTAAAATCAGCGTAATTTCCGTTTTCACGCTTAGCGCGAGGCTCGAGCAATCTTTTGCAACCGCACAATTACCGGCGCGAGATTGCTCTCTCGAATTATCGCGCGCGGACGCTGTTACACTTTGCGAGTTCTCGTTTCATTTTTCTACGACTGTATATAGGAAGGAAGAAAACAAGAGAGAAGGTAGGGAGGTTAACCAGGCACACGCCCGGTTGGCTTCCCTACGCTGGGGGAATGGGAGAGGGGATGTAAAATGAGAGAGAAAGAAGGGAAAGGAAAGATGGAAAATATCGGTAAATGCCCTGACACGTATGTAGAGGTAGCACTCTGCGATAGTCAAAGGCGTTCACTTAGGCCCGTAGTCCTCAAAAGGCACAACAGTGCTTTAACTGCCTTGTGAGCCGACGAGTGATGCTCCAGCAGCATGTGCACGGAGAGCGACCTATCGTCCAATCGTCGCAACGCGTCAGAAAGTGTTCGTCTCTCAATGGCAAATCGAGGGCGGCGGTACATACGTAAGCAAAAACCATTTGAGCTCACACACCAAAACTTTAACTGCATGTTTATGTATACAGCGAATCGGGAACCCCAACAGAGAGACTTAGAGGTTTCTTTATGGGTTTGACTAAGTGAGATGGTGACGGGTGCAATCTTTTTTTCATATGAGCACGAGTAGACACTATGTTTGGTCGTGGCTCACAAGTGGACTCATGGTTCGGTTCATGTCAGTGAGTTTTAGAGTTGGGGGACCCATGACACTTGCTTCCGCATCTGCTTTAGGTAGGCTGCTATTGAGTTCGGAGGAACAGCAGAGTGTGAGTGTTGGGTCAAACGCAGGCTGCGTTGGGTCGAACGCACGGGGCGCCACACGTGGCGAAATTAAAATTATTCGAGACGCGAGCCATACTGTGTCTGCTTCGTCTTTCTGGCGACCCAAGACGCCTTGGGGACTAGTTTCCGATTTTCGGGCCTTGGGACAACGCGAGCGTAAGAACCCAAGAGTGGCTTGGCTTGCCTGGCGGCTCGCAAATTTCTTGGGTCCTCAAGCTCCTAGTGTCCCCAGTTCTAAAGCTCAGTAGAGAGAACAGTCGCGCAGACCCCACCCTGTTACTGAGTACAAAGCTCATAACCGGTTGTCTCTTAAAGGGACACTAAAGAGCAAAACGATTTTTCTCATATTAGTAAAAGTACTCTTTCACGATACCAAAAACACCACGCTTGCTGCGAGAAGACGCTTAGTAAGCGAGAAAACGCACAAAAACAAAATGTGGGTGGCGACGCCACCTTGAAGTTTCCGCAACATTCGCCGTGATGTCACATGTTTTGACGGCGCCTACTAGGGACTACGTAGTTCCTAATCGGTAAAATTGAAGTACATTACCCTCTGAGAGGGCCATAGACTTAACATACCAAGTTTGGGGTAATTTTGTTGAGCCAATGGCGCCAAAATACGAAAAATACACTTTGAAATCCGTGACGTCACGCGGGGAGATTTCGGCGCGAAATTTAAAAATGAAACTTTGAACTTGATTTTCTCCTGTATGAATAAACCTATGATGGCAAAATTAACGACATTAGAGTTCTCATAACACAATTTATTGATCTAAACCGATTCATTGTTTCTCTTTAGTGGCCCTTTAAGAATGGCTGTCAGTGGAAGATACGCAAAATATACGGTGGCGTGAAAGAGAGACAAACTTTATTTCGTTGACCAGACTGTTCACACCACATCGCATTCCAAGCATAACCACGGGCTTCGGCAGATGACCTAACCCTGCTCACCAGCAACAGCTGAAAATAGAAATTCTGCAGCCACAGAATTGAATCAGCTCACGTAAGTCGCAGGTGTACGTCCTATTAAAACCCCTTGATTAGCATAACGTCTCACCGTTACACTTTCAAGCCTGTTAAGTCAACATAATGACTGTCGATGGATGGCTTCCGAAGAGATTAGATGGTAGATGAAAATGCGAAATTCCGCACTCACACGACGGAATCATCTGACGCGAGACATGTCATGTCGACATGCGTTGTGAAATGCTTTCGATTACTTTATATATTATCTTTTTAGTGACAGCATGAAATACTCATGTTGAATATAATGTTGCACACAGTTACATACAGAGCATGTTAGATATAATGTTGAAATCATGGCTTCGACGGACACCCGGTCGGGTAGAATCATTGAATGAAAAGACAAGGACGCCGACCAAAAGAGGATAAACAATGTACTGACGTTTCGGCTCCCAGAACGAGAGACCAAACGTCAGTACATTGTTTATCCTCTTGTGGTCGGCGTCCTCCTCCTTTGATTCAATAGATATAATGTTGCATACAGTTGCATACAGAGCAGGAAGTTGTTATATTTGTATCCTAACTTTCTGGCTTGCTGACGACTGATGCTAATTCGATCTGCATATAGAGCTGCATATTCACGGACAACATATAACTGTAAGAAGCTTTGAAGATAGCGATTTGATACGAAAAAGTACGAACATGCGATGCAGCGGACGAAGGCTCAATGAAACAAGCGGGCTTAATATGCAATATTAGTGCATTCAACTCGGTGATGAGGACAAGTGACCGTTATCGTAATAAACATGAGGAGATGGACACTTTGCGCACGCACATTGCGTTCAGTAAAGGCTCGGAGAATTAAAAAATACCAAGGCAAAACGCATTGTCACATTCGTAACCTACCAGCTGAATCGGAACCAATTGAAGAGTTTACGTGTCTGAGATCACTTTCTGTCTCAGGAGGAGGAGAAGGAGGAAAGTAAAGGCAGGGAGGTGAACCATACGCGCGTCCGGTTTGCTACCCTGCACTGGAGGAAAGAGATTAAGGAAAAGGGATTAAAGGAAAGCGATTAAGGGAAACGATTTAAGGAAAACGATTAAGGAAAAGGGATTAAAAGAGAGCCGCCACGGCATGATGAGCTGAAGATCGCTGAGCGTGGCCTTGATTCTTTCCGATGCTTAAATTAAACGGCGCTTCGTAAATATGACGGTGATTAAGTGAAGGATGAGAGAGATTATGAATGCGGTAGGTTATATCCCTGTTGATTTATAGAAATACGGACGCTTTAACACGCTCACGCACTTAATGGGAGGAAATGGTTAACTGATAAAACGGAAAGCCCTTCAAAACAGCTACGTCAGTCAAGAAATAATGAGACAATATACAATTATCTGATAATGATTATAATGGATGATCAGTAATAGATCACGATGGATAAGCAATGCATGACAATGATAATAGATAATTATTATGGAAGATAATGAGACAGTCATTATTTTTATTTATATATGGAAGAACGTAGACTACGTCAGAACCGGCTGTCCCATAGAAATGATATTAGTATTGAAGAAACACGCGAAAAAAGAAACTAGAAAGAATAAAAGAATAAGAAAGAATAATCACATACACCATGTACCTATGCGATATCTGCCGTGTAAAGAATGGGCAGAGTCGGGGACGTAGACAGAATTTTTTTTCAGGGGGAGATTCAACCACCTTTTATTTATGTGTGCGTGCATATGTGTGCGTAATATAAACATCCTTAATGATAACCAGTGGATAATGAATCCAAGGAAGGTATAGGGGGCGTTGATTGTACTGTTTTAAGCGTATTGTCACAGGTTCGGTCCCTGCCAGCGGCAAGTTGTCTTTTCGCCCACTCTACTTTCTTCACATCTATATGAAAACTGTTACAACACAGTTAAAACAGCCCAATTAACGTCCCCTATAACTTCCTTGGCTTCGTTATCAGCTGGTTTTCATTAAAGTTGCGTCAAACAAAGAAGCGAGCACTCACAAATTCCCTCCCTTCATTTATATATAAATATGCAAAATTGAAAAATTGAATACCCCCCCCCCCCCTCGCAACTCCGGGCCACGCCAGCAGGCAGAGTCTCAGGGCAGCGTCCGATACATACAGGGTGGTCCCATAGACTACCGCGGATAGAAACCATGCAGATAGATTTTCACAGTCCTGACCGTCTTGAGGAGCTTGTCATTTGCATACTTGTAAATAGTAAACTACTTACTCATATTCCTTATTTATGTCGAAGTCATCATTTCTTTGTAATATTCTATTTCAACAAGCACGTCGCTTGATCAGGTCGACGCGGACGCGTACAAAAAGGGTTTCAGTAGAACCATCGCGTTGCGCGCACGGCCGCAAAGTCGCTGACACAACAGCTGCGACTCTGCGATCCCTAATTACTCGAGGCTGGAGGCAGAAAAGAGACGAGAAAAGAATACAGTTAACAGCCGATGCAGGTGAGAGGGAGGAGCGTTGGAAAGAGAGAAATGAGTCACATTCACGCAGCATCTTTGCTCGTGTGCGCTCTCATTATGCACTGCGAAATCAATCAATCAATCAATCAATCAATCAATCAATCTCTCTGAATATATATATATATATATATATATATATATATATATATATATATATATATATATATATAGAAGTAATACATAAGTAGATCAATAACAAGAAAGTAGATGGCACGAGGAAAACAGTTATATGCAGGACACTTGTCTAAACCACAATACGACTATGAGGAACGCCGTAGTCGGAGACTCAAGATTAATTTAGAACCCAGCGAAGTTCTTCAACGTACACCCATATATAAGTAGACAGATGTTCCTGCCTTTCACGTCAAACAAAATATCGCTGCAAAGGCCGGGTATCATTAACTGGCTAAGGTACTACAGTTCCTTGACTCTTTAGCTTATGCGCTGACATCGGTGCGATTCGAAAGCCGTCCAACACGCGGAATTACTTCAAAGTTTAGAGGGAAAAAAAAAAGACAGAATAGAGCGCTATATCACAAAATTATCTTAAATCCAAGACAACACTGAACGAACGACGCAAGGCTTAAAGCGGCGACACCTGTTGGACGGCGCGTGCCTAAAGCTGCGCCCTCTTTCAGTTCGAGCGATATAAAGCTCCACGTTACATGGCAACTTTCACGAATCGTGATATAAATCTCGTCGTTATATGGCAATGCCAAAAAAAAAAAAAATGGAGGATACGCGAGACGCCTCCATAAATCACGTAAGGAACGCGAGCACCCGCCGCCTTCCAACATTTTGAAAAGCGTGAAAGCGAAAATTAAACAAGAAAGAATAAGGAGGGTAAAGGGGGAGCAAAGGAGCGAAGTGGGGGGGGGGGGGGTGAAGGAGCCGGCGGGTTGGAGGAAAACGTTCCGGAGTCCTCCGCCCACGCCCCAATTTCTTCCAAAACTGCGACGGCACTGGCTCGCAAGGAAACCGCGGAGAAACGGCGCGCGAAGAGGAGAGTGAAAATAAAACACTCGAGAGAGCAACTGCTCGGTGAAACTAAAAACTAGAGCGCTCGCGCGGGCACACGCAGCGGCAGCGGCGAGACTTAAATCCCGCCTCCCGACGGAGCAAGAAACGCCCCGCTCGCCGGCTGTGCGCTTCCCAAAAACTAGAAAACTGAGAAAAACAGCCGTTTTCCGCAGCCCGCCGACGAAAAACGGAGAGCGGGTTTTTTTTTTTTTTTTTTTACGCTAGCTCTCCTTCCGCGCTCGCTTCTCCAAGGCAGCGAAGCGCGCGGCACCCTCCGTCGCGTCGCCGCCGGAATTCTCCACGTTCTGAGCGCGCGCGCGCTCCGCCGCCGCTCTCGAAATCGCGCGGAGAGAGAAATAAAAAGCGAGTCGGCGGCGTGACGTCGCGCAGCGCTGTTGGCGTCGGCGCCGTAGCGCCAGCGCGCATGCGTCCTGACGCCGGGGCTGCTCCCCCCAGCGCCAAACCCCGCCTTTGCTGCGCCCCCCTGAGCCGCCCCTCCCGGGGCGACCGCCCCCCCTTCACCTGAGACCCAGTCCCCCCCTCCACTCTCCCCCCTCCCGCCGCCTTTTCCACATTACCAGCCCCCTCGCCCTCTTTATCGCGACGCAACGCGCGCGCTACGCGGCGCAGCGACGGGCTGCTCCGGCGGTGGGAAGCGCAGCGCGGCGGCGTTTTTTACTTCTTTACTTTTCGCCGCTAGAAGAAGCTACGTGGTCCGTATTTATAACGACGTCACCTCCTCGCCGCCGCGCGCGAAGGGGAGAAAAATTTTCCGCAAAGAAGCCGTCGTGCCGTCGCGTGCGCGTTTTAATATCGCGAGCTCGTGCAAGCAGTAGCAGCAGCAGCGGGACGACGACGAGCCAGCCGCCGCCGCCGCAGCCGCTCTCGGCGTTCGCTCTCAAGCGCCGGCGTTTTCGACGGCGCGTTGTTGTTTCCTCCCGTAGCTCGCGCCGTTCGCCAGGGCTTCAACGCCGGGCTCCCCGGGCTTTCGTCTCGCGCGCTCTGCATGACGACGGTCCCCGCTGCTTCAACCGTCGCGCGTGCCAGCAGCTGGCGCGTTTGCCACCACCCCGCTGAGAGCCGTGATCGTGATTCTTCTCGGGAAAGAACGATCTCGGCCCGTGACGCTTCACCCTCCTCCGCCCCTGCTGCCACTCCCCTTCGCCTGCGAGTGCCACGCGCCACCCTCGCGCTAGAGACGCGGCGAGGTCGCCTCCGGCGCAGCGACGACGACGTCTCCCTGCAGGCTCGCCGTCCAAGAGACGACGACGACGCCTCGAAGACATCCCTCCGCCGGAGTGTCTCTCCCCTCCTCGTCCCTCTCTCCCACTAACCGGGGGTGTTGGTGGTTGAGGTTTGGAGCGAAGCCGTGAACTTCCTTTCGGTACGCTCTCGTGTCCCGCCCGGAAGAGAGAGGGTGACGATCTCAAAGGTCGAGGAGTGATCTGAAGGGTGTTCGCGTCCCCTCTTCTTCTCTCCCGGCGACAGATACAGTCCCGAAGGTGCCGCATACCAGGACTGCTTCGCCTTCTTCGAGCCGGAGTCCGATTGAGAGAGAGAGAGCGGTGTGATGTCCGGGAGGTGAGGGGGCACAAACCCGACAATGATCGGAGGAAGAAGAAGTGGAGGAGAAACGGCGACTGGCGCGTGATTTGCGAGCGTCACTCCGACCGGCCGTTTTTGTGTGCTCGATACCGCGGGGACCCTCGCTCCACGTCGCGCGATTTTTTTTTTATTTGTGGGTCTCGTTTTTTGGTATCGGCGAAAGGGAGCGTTCGCGGACCGCTCGCCGTTTCTCTCTGTGTGAGTAGTACAGTGCCCAAAGGGCCCCGACGCGCGCTGGGTGTATGTCCTCTGTACAAATCTCGTAGGTAAAAAAAATAGCCCGCACGTGTGTTTTTCTTTTTATCTTTTTTTCCCGTCTTACTGTGCGTCATTTGTATACACGTCGTCCGTTTTTCCCTCCCGTTTGTGCTTTTGCTGCGAGTGTTCGATATAACCGTCGCACGCCACCCTCACCCAATTCTACAGCCGACCTGTTATAGAGTAGCTGACCAGTATACGTAATCATACACGTCAATCCCGCAATATTTGCATACGCGATTAATGTATTCGTACCCGTGCGTTGTTTGACCTTCTGGCACTCTGCTAATGCACACGCGAGGAAGATTAGACGTCACCGTTTG
Source organism: Rhipicephalus sanguineus (assembly GCF_013339695.2). Lineage (NCBI taxonomy): Eukaryota > Metazoa > Arthropoda > Arachnida > Ixodida > Ixodidae > Rhipicephalus > Rhipicephalus sanguineus. The sequence continues at coordinate 44,704,625 of NC_051184.2, read as the reverse complement.
ATAGTGCAGCTAGGTGTAAACTGAACTGCCCAGCACCGAAACGGTCGTCACGTGGTGCGTGCATTTTTCTTTTTCCTCCTCTGGATTACGCGACTACTCCGATGACAGTGCGTGACCGCATCTGAGAAGTCCGCGACGGTGTAACTCCGGCTGTGCGTGAATTTTGAACAAAACGTTCTTGTTGTGCTCGGCTATGACCTCTGCATCGCCTCGCAACGTTGGAATAACGAGGGCGTGTTGACACAAAATACCTGCTCGCTAAGTGTTCACATCGGGGCGCCTATACCATCTGGACAGGCTTCGGATATTCTGTGCTACAGCTTCGGTGACGAACAAGCTTTGTCAGCGAGCCGGAGTCTTCCGCCTCACGTAAGTACTGTCGTCTAGTGTTCTTTTTATATAGGAATGAATATTTGCGCGTATTACATTAGCTAAGAGTCGGCTAAGAAACGTTTCATAACCATCGAAAGAGGCGGCTAGCTTCGGAGCCGTTAGTCGCAGTGACGTAAGAAGCTTTTCTATACAATATTATGCCTTTCATACAATCTTAAACGAGCTTCCATATCTGTGCACTACTAACTCCGGCCGCACTGACCAATTGTATGTACCCCTGTGTGCGTGTCATGTCGTCCTTCTCTCTCCTTTCCTTTTTCTAGTCCCCTTTCCCTCACCCCGGTGTAGGGTAGCAAACCGGACACTCGCCTCGTTAACCTCCTTGCCTTTCCACTATTGCGTTCTCTCTCACTCTCTCTCTCATAAAGCAGAAAGTAATAACTAATAATGCATCAGCAATAAGTATATGACAACGCACAATGTCGATCCAAGGCGGTCAGCGACAATGCAAAAATAGCGTAAACAGTGTTATCCACCTGATGCGATAACAACATTTGTTGGGATGCTTTAGTGCCTGAATGAATACCAACGTTGAGTGGAACCTGGAATTAGCACCACGGATGCTAAATGCAGAGACACCAAGCCATTGCAGTTAGCCGTGTTCCATGATTTATCGTTTTCGTGACTGTACATCCAAGCAGCATGAGTCGAATGACTTTTGTTGCGTATACGTTTTGCGTGAAAGCTAAGTATACATTGAATGCAACGGTACATTGCACCATCCAAGATTTCTATACGAGAGGCGAACCAAACAACGCAATACAATGTTTTTAGCGTACGAATGGAATCCTGATCGCGCGACCTGTCGATTTGTCATGGCAGCGACCAATGGGGCTGAGGCACCGACTGTGTCAGCCAATCACGATCGGTCCGGGACAGTGAGCTGATGCAGTACCGTGCTACCGTGCTGTGCACAGCAAGTCTGCCCCTGCCAACTCTGTTTGGAAGTAAAGGGATTCGTCGAAGTATCTCACACCACTGCGTGAATATATACAGTTAAATGGTTCCCGCAAGAAGAAGACATAATATCGCGCATGCGTACTGTCTATTTACCTACATACATGTCTATGTATAGATCTGTGACTAATATATAGATATTTATAGATATACGCATATCTATATACGCAGCTGTTTTGAACCGCTTAGCCCACTGTAAGGATGTGCAATGAGGGTTACATGTCATCGATGTCTACTGATCACAATGCTCATTTCGTAGAATCGCTTCGGGCGTTGTTAGTGTACATTACAAATGTACACGACCCGATAAACGTCACTGATTATGTGTTAACAGAAAACGGTGCGTTTATCTTTAAACACATTTTCGTATAACATGCGCGGAACACAAGAAGCTATACGATAATAATAAATTCAACCGTTCTTCTTGTAGCAAAATGCTTGTTGAAAACGGTGAACGAATTTAATGGACTCATAATTTGCAATTCTGTTGCGAATGATGTTAATGCTGAACACCCTTTTATCGGATCTCAGTAACTCCTCATGAAATATAAAGATAGCGAGTCATGAAATTCCTGCATTTTTCAGTTGTGAAATTTGTCGTACACCATACGATGCGTATACTTTAAGAGGGCAAAGTAAATGATATTTTCTACCACGGTCCCCCACAATCGCCGCGACAAAGGGATTCCCACGATGTTTTGAGTTCGCACATATCTTTCTTTTCGGTAATTGATAAATGACAAACAAATTAACAAAATACGATAATTAAGTTGTGGGACTAAAGGTTTTAATACTGCCCGGTACACGCTGCGAAGGGCACCACAGTGGAGAACGAGGGGCTGTGATTTAATTTCGATCACCTCGCGTTCCTTAACCTGTACCCAAAGCATGGTACATGACAGTGTCTGTTTTTTGTACATAATTTTTTTTTGCGTACATGACGCACCACCGCCACCGTCGTGCCGAATCAGGAAATCCAACTCGCCAACTCTTGTTCAGCGTCGCATCGTCACAGCCATGAAATGAACCACCGCTGTATATAATGTATCTGAAATAGCGGTCAACAACTTTCAGGAATTTCGACTCGGCAGGACTTTAAACGATTTCCGTTGCGTATAGGCTTTCTATACGCTCGTTCGCCCGTATATGAGGAGATCGCCGTCAATGCATGCGTGCATATTGAAGAGTGTCTTCGCGGGGCCTTTGCCACGAACTTTACACCTTATCGAAACAATATTACCTGTTAGTATCTTTCTGGCGACTCTTGCCTCGTGTATAGCTCTCTTATAAAGATAAACGAAAGAGGAGGAATTGATCGAGGGCTCGTTTCTTTTGTTACACACAATCTAATGTAATCAACAAACAGTGAAGCTAATGGAAGTATAGTGGACATTACTTGTACGTTTTAACTGTAGTATAGTAATTACGACGTGAATGGAAAGCAATTAAAGTTGATGAAAAATCAACTTGCCGCAGGTATACGGACCGAGCCTATACAACCTTCGGATAACGCGTCCGATGCTCTACCGATTGAGCTACAGTGACGTTCGCTTTCCCATCCACTTCATGGGGTATTTATGTCTTGTGTAATCCTGGCAGTGGTGGCCAGCGCCGCTCGCAGTCATGACTTTCTGTGTTGCCAGCTGGCGTCAAGTAGCACATGACGCCAGCTGTATCTTTAAACATACACGTTGGTGAGTTTCACCATCATGCGATGCTCCGAAGAGAGTGTAACGATATCCAAAAGAGAGTTACAGTGCATATTCAAATAGAGTTAAACATGTGTCAAGTCAAGACTAGCCAAATAGAGTAACAGGTAATTTTTGTTTTTTCGTAGGGGTGTGTAAGGTGTAAAAAACCGCTTGAACCCTTTCGGGAGTCTTTCTCGAGACATTAATCGTCATCTGGCTTGCTTACGTCTCCTTTCTTGAAGAACTTTGCGCTGGCCGCTTTCATAGCAGTGATGCTATGTCGCGCTGATGGTGCGCACGTCGTTCAGGACCCGAAAGTATACACTAGGCGTGCGGCGTAAAAACAAGAAAATGCATTTGATCTATAGATGATGATTACTGCTGTGGGACGCCCCGAATACACCCTTTACATTAACAGTGTATACATAATGGCTATTTCTGACAGGGTTAAACTTGTCTCGATTCGACATATAACAGAGGTAAAGCGGGCACACTTTGTGCGAATAAAATGAGATATTGCGCGACGTTATTCTGATTGTTTTAAGTGCTTATTCTGTAATTTTGGAGAAACGTATTAAATATCTAACTAAGTAATAATAATAATAATAATAATAATAATAATAATAATAATAATAATAATAATAATAATAATAATAATAATAATAATAATAATAATAATAACGGGGGTTTTAAGTGCAAAAACCACGATATGATTATGAAGCACGCCATAGTGGAGGGTTCCCGAAATATCGAACATCTGGTGTTCGTATATACACTGACATCGCACAGTACACGGGCCTCTACAGCATTTCGCCTCCATCGAAGTCCGAACGCCGCAGCCGGGATCGAACCCGCGACCTTCGGGTCAGCAGCCGAGCACCGTGACAACTGCAACACCGAGGCGAACACCATCTAGCTGTATTTTCGTGAGGCGCTAGCCAATATCTTGAAGACAGTACTTTAAAGAAAATCGCAACGCCGTCTTCACTAAATCTCGATCAGATAGAGTTGGATACCAATTTTCATCCTACCATACAGCCTTCGTTTAAGGAGCAAACGTTATCCCGTAATTATAACGAGGAACGCCGCCAGATGGCAAGGGAGTGGTGCGTGTTGGAAATGTGCCACACGCGCCAATTTTTTGTCCTTATCTCTTTAACGATTAATAGATGCAACTGCGGCTTTCTGGTGGTTTGGTCAGAGAATTATGGATAGTGCGTGGATTCGCCTAATCCTTCCACAAGCTATACTCTTTGTTACAGTATATCTGATCTTTCTCTGTTATAGTTTCATCGAAAATGTGTGTACCACTGCGATTCGCTTGCACTTTTAAAGCAATCTTTGGTAAGAAATTATAAGTTTTCATGGACAAAAGACCTTTCAAAGCCGGAACGATGGAATCGAAGCAACTATATGTTCCCACATCGTCTCAACCGGCATGTGCTGACATTTCTTGTTGACATTAATAAACAGCGCCGTATATATCGCTCTTAATCAAGTCCCGGGTAAAGTGATAGATACAGCCAGGAAACTAGACCTTTTCCCGCCTAGTTTCCTGGCTATATCCAGCACTTTAATCGGGACATGATTAAGAGTAGTTTCCTTGGGCGATTCTCGCATACGAAACTTTCGTGCCGAGAATATCCAGACCAACCGCACGCAGAGACCATCGCAAGCTGCGTCATTCCAAATAGAGCGCATTAAAGTCCTTCCTCACACACGATGCAGGTACATCGGGTAGTAGAGACTCTACATGCAGGCTTAGCAGGCGTTTGATCAGAGACTCTAAGAACTGTGACTCTCTTTTTATACATGTGAGAGTCACATGTGTAGCACCCCCTTTACACAGAGGCACGTTGACCCTCTTTAGGAGTATCGTGGAACGCTCGACTTTTCAAAAGACAGTCAATGCACGACTCTCCTAGAGAGCGTCAACTTGCCTCGCTAAAGGACATGTGACTCTTACATGTATAAAAAGGGATTCAAATTAGAGCTGTGCACGGGCCATATTTCCGAGCCCGAGCCCGGCCCGGGCCCGCTGACTTTGTCGAAGGCCCGCCCGAGCCCGACGGCAAAGGGCTGCGAGCCCGCCCGGCCCGGCCCGACGTACGAAAACACAATCCCGGGCCCGGCCCGACCCGGCCCGGCTTTTTGAAAGTTCGCTGCGAAAACAATCAGCGACGTACTAAGCACAGCAGCTGCACACCAACAAATAACGTAATAATTATGCACGTGCATATAAAAAATACTGCGAGACAATGGTACACGTTTTACGTACCAACATGCAACAAATATTTTATTTACATTGCATACCTGCGACAGCGCGGCACTTTTGCTATACAAGTAGACGGCCTCATACCAGCAGCAATGTAGTTCGCTCGCCAAAGCCGTCACGTGTATGGGGTATGCCCATACAAGCGTCAGCTTGCACAAAGGCGATCTACGTCGGGTCCCTCGTCGCTGTCGCGTGCATTTTCACTCATATGGGGTTTGGCCTTAAATCTAACGCGAACAGTCGCGTGGCGCCATCACCAGCTTAGCTGGTGCTACTTCTCTGTTTGTCGGAGTGCAACGGAGGCAGTGCTTTACCTGCTCCCCTTTTGTTTAAAGTAGCGAATGGAAAGGTAAAGGGTGGTCGCGGAAAAGGCGCTGTATGCGTGCTTGAAAAGAATTCCCGCTCATTCTCTATATTTCGGGCTTGAGTCGGGCTTTGCCCCGGGCCCGAGCCCGGCCCGATAAAACTCCAAGTAGCCCGAGCCCGGCCCGAGCCCTAAGTGAAAATACGTCGGGCCGCCCGAGCCCGGCCCGCGGGCCGGGTCGGGCTCGGGCTTTCGGGCTACCCGGAGCCCGTGCACACCGCTAATTCAAATGACACCTTTTTTTTCTTAGAGCGGAGGATAAAGGGTTTCGTACCCAGTTACTTCAGTTGAATTCCAAAAGGCCAAAGACGCCATTAGCGGCGATAATTAGTGAAACAAATTTACTACTGGTCAACAATGTTGCTTGTTGGGCGAGTTAGAACATGCGCTGCGTCTACGTCCTCTCCTTTGTCTGTTGTCCTTTGTCCTTTGTCCTTTGTCTAGTGTTCGCGCTAAATATCATTATGACTTACTTCTGGTCCAGAAATTCAAAAACGTATTGACATCAGCACGTATTGCTTCCACATAAATGTGTTCAAGCAGAGGTTCTTGTCTATTCGCAATGCCCATAGACTGTCGCGCCGCCAAGCGGAATTCAGGAGCGTCCTCTCGAGGAGGGTTAGTAGACGACAAAATGGCAGCACTACGCAGTCGCTCCCTTGTTCAGCTGTGCTAGCCTCAGTGTTAACGCGTTGGCAAGAAAAGAACACTACGACTTTGCACGTTCCCTGCATCAGTGAACAAACCGGGCCCTCCGTGACACAGGAAATCTGATTCGTTCTTGCGAGACGCGAAGTTTTCGTGAAAATACGTGGCAACTCGCACTTTCAATACTATAGCTCACAGCTTCGCGAGGCTTTCTGTAGCCACGTAGGTTAGTTAAATGTTATCGTCTGACATAATCAGTTGAAGCTCACCCTGTTTTGCTTGCATATAGCATTGGTCAGTGTTTCTTGTAGTGCATGAATCCCATAACACTGCACGCGGGAGGTCCGCACGTGGGGGGTCACGCAATGTGCTTTTGTATAACTGAGCGATCTCAAGCTGGCGATACGTCTATCCTTTGTCAGCAAAGCGCTGTTACGAATCGTGCGAGCGACGTTTCGATCATTCGAGAACGCATCTGCTCGACGCCTTTCGTGGAGCGAACGCTTTCCACGCCGTCCTTCGCCAGTGTGTTGGTTTCATATTTCATAGCCAGCGCTGCGCCGCTTGCTTTTGTACGTTTGTTGGTAGGTGGCAGCACACTGCAAGCGATTTGCTTGTTGACCGGTCTGAGAGCAGTGTTCTTCGTGCCCAGACGGCCTCTCTAATTGTAAACGTGGTGACGCGGAGTGGTCGAGGTCGTTCGGCGGAGGAAATTCTTCAGATTGCTTTCAGCAGTGATGTTGAAAGAAGCCATCTTGAGGACTAGGATTTTTCACTGGACGTTGAAGACTGTGCAAGCACCGAGAGTGACAGCGACGATGAACGATCAGCTGCTAACTCACGAGGAGCGAGTTGCACTTCACGTCCCCTCGTGCGTTAATGTTCTTTCACGCTCGTAAGTCACTTTGTATTTAATGTATAATATCATTGAGTGAGATCAAAATAAAAGCATATTTCCTCTTGTGCATTGCATGTATCGCAATTATTGTGGATATTATGGAGCTCCGCATGCCGCCAACACGCTCGAGCTCGACCAGCGAAGCGAAATGGTTATAACGATAGAACGTGCAGTCACGGCCCCAATGCACGCCTCTCGGCTCACTTCTTCGCCGTTGCGAAAGCATACGTGTGCATTCTTTTCGATATTCATGTTTCGATCGTGCTGATCGAACCTGCAACATGCGAGTGAAGTGAATTGCATGCACACGGCTAGAGTCTCAGCATGGCGGTGACACAAGCGCTACTGAATGGTATGGTAAATGCTTGTGTTCCGTTTAAGACGTAACTCCGCGTTCCCGACTGCGCAAGTAATGACGACGGCGTATGATGTTTGCAAACCATCACCACGTTAAACGTGCGGTCCCGTGCAGCAGCGATGGCGCTACTCGCTGGCGGCCTACTACTGCGGCAAATCCGTCAGGCAGGCTCAGCACGTACTACCTCGGAGTGCCGTTCAGCTCATACGTCAGTTCTAGTTCATGCAGTTTTATGTAGCACGCACAGGATTTCGCAAGGCATCGTTATGCACGCTAACGGAGCTGAAATATAACCTTTCACGCCGCAGCAAATAATTAGGTGGCGATTACTTAGCACTTTCCATGGTTTGGGAAAGCATTTTAGTCTCATATCCATTTCAGCGCAGCTCATGAACTTCATCCGGTGAAAGCAGCACGGGTCGTACGTCCGCACGTCCTATCTGTTCCTATGCTAACAAACGGGTTGACCCTCCTCCTGGCGCCATCTTGAAAAGCACGGCGCGCCACCTATAGTTCGTGGGCATTGCGAATGTGTCTCTGGCTACTCCGCTTCCCTTACACGATGGTTTTTATCGTAAAGTTGTCAACAGCCACAAAAATAGACAAATAGACACATGGGCGGAAATTCGCGTACTCAGTCTAAGTATACTGTTGTTAAGGTTGCTTTTTTTTCTGTGACTGCTTTTCTCCGTTTATGAACACTGTTACAGAAGCTGGACATGAGCGCACTACTTGTGGATGAGTCGTCACGTATTCCAACCTAACAGATAATGGCGCGAGGACCGAGTATGGTAAAAGAGACTCAGCGGTGTTAAGGCGTCGACGGTGCATTGATGAAATGCGGAATGCAAATGCGACGATGACTCTAAAGGGATACGACAGTCTCTGTGAAAATTACGCAAATGATAGGTACACATGTAGTAAAAATGCGGCAATGACTGCATCAGTGTGCTGTCATCACTTTTTCACTGTACATGAAACAAAGGTGGATTGTGACGGGATGCTATGATACAACAAAATATATTAATGTAAATTACCGCGAACATGCATTACTATTTTTATTGGAATAATGTATTGATCACGAAACCAGAATGCATGTAATATCTATCGCTATCTATCGCATTAAGAGATAATGTACCGCGGGTGTCTTCCGGCGTGACGCGTGTAACCTGATTATATAAGATTCGCTAGAGAATCGGCGACAGTAGTGTGGAAATTTCGAATGCATGACACTAGAACACATATTTTTTTAGTGTCCCGCATTCGTTATGCAGCGAGCACCGCTCGTCAAGGAATATGGACTTATTGGTTTTAAAGGGGTCGTGAAAAGAAAATGAGGCTGCCCGGTTGTGATTTTTCCTGCTTCAACAAGGATTTGACGTGCCGATTCCGAAATGTTTCGGCGCTATATTCAGTCTATAATTAATGACGCCCGTTTGAAATCGCAGTTTTCTTGGGCTCCTAAACGACTATGCGGCACTACCGGCTGCCATAGGCACTAACGTGTGACGTCACGCTAAGGGCAGTTATGAACACAGCGTTAGATTTCTTTTGCACTAAAATAATAGATTTATAGGAACCTAGAAAAGAAACAAATAACACAGCAACTTTCGCGCTCTGAGTTGTACGCTGTGCAAGTACAGCACTTGATCTGCTTGCTTCCGCTTTCAAGTACATGCGGGCTCCGTCACGTGTGTATTCTTGGCTTCGCTCGCACGGTGCAGCGTCCCAGTTTTTTTTTTCTTTCTGGTTGCGTTAGGTTGTGTTTTACGGCGCGTTTTAGGCGGCTTAGTCCTCGCTATGCCAACCGTGTGCGTCGTCAGACAGTGCCGTACATTTTATCAAAGTGGAAACAACGTTTGCTTTCACAAGCTGCCGGCGTCACAATCGAAGCGGTATATGATGCTAAGAATCTCGGCACTCTATGGATCAGCAGACATCGCTGCGTCTCCATGTTTTGTCGACGACAGAGACTTTTCATTGGCTGACTTAAAGTGACGTCAGCTGTACAGTTGAGGGGAACGTGAGCTGAGAAATCGTCATTGTGATTTTATAGTTATTAAATGAACCCGGACGATGAAACAAGTCGAGGTATAGTATACTGAATGGGACGGCCAGGATTCCGAATACACACGTAGTTGAAAATTTTCGGAAAACGTTTCACGAACCCTCTAAGTGTACGAACCTTGATGATTGCCAGTTCCCGGGAGGATGTGTTGCTCGGCGTGACGAGGACCATCGAGCACTACTAACTTTCTTAAACAATACCGATTCGGCATCGCGTTTGTAGACATTTTTCCACGTGACTACTTATTTGTGTTTACGTCTATGTTATTTTTTTTTCTTTCCTCTTTTCTTTACTCTTTATTCCCCCTATCTTCCTTTCCTCTGCGTTCATCTTATCACCATGTTATTCACAGTTCCATGTTCCGTGTACTTAAAGAATGCGCCACGGTGCACTGCACTGGTTTTTTGACGTCTAACTAAAGCTGCCCAATGGCAGAGTGTACTAGAACAGGGGAGTGCTCGGAACGAGCCTCGAAAAGTGACGCCTGAACAGGGTCAAGCCGCTTGTGGCGCTGCGATCGGTCGCCTGTAATGTGTCGTCGTTTAAGAGTTGCGCGCGGCTCCGCCAAAATGGTGTATGAGTAGAATGCCCGCTTTCTGCGCAAAACGCCAATGGACTCTACCAAAGGACACATTCCTATACAGGCACAACTTCGAATCCTGGCGGTGATGATTAAAGTATCGGTTTTCGCCACCGTACAGACCAGATTATTTTTACTCTCGCACCCGCGTTTAGAGCAAGCATACATAATCTTGACGTCAGCTATCGTCAGTCGGCACGGCCAGCGCTATGGGCTGCGGGCTTGGTTACGTCACAATTGATGGCGAGTCGATACTCGCAGCCAACATGCGATAAGAACAGGTGATCAGCAGCCCCCACCAAAGGTGGCTGCCCCCTGCAAGGGATGAAAATTCTGCTCTATACACGACGAAGGGGTAACTCGGACATGGAAGGTAGCTTCACGGCAAGTTAACGATAACGGCATGACTTAACGAACACATATTCACGTCCTTAGATCATTTAAGTCTTAATAATAAAAGAGCGGTGTGTGAGTGTGTGTGTGTATTTGCGTACGTTCTTCGCGATAAAGAAATGTGTAAAATGTTTGCGCCGTTATTTATATGAATTTCAATCAAGCGTTGTTTCTGTCTGCAGCACATTTTTTGCCTAAACAAATGCCTAAACAATAAAATCTTACAAACTCTTACTACTATCTTTGTCGTATCAACGATGTTGTGGTTCATCAGACTGCGTTAGTCGCATCTTTTTTATGCCCCTGTCTTTTTTTTTTTTTTTTGTACAGAAACAGAATTTTCTGAAACTCACTTTCTGAAACTTTATATTATTGCTTCGAAAAACTGCGGCTCTGTGATCGATCAGTCACCATGGGAGTGGCGCTGTGGATTTGTTTATTCTTTGAGCTTGCGACTTGAAGAGTTCTTGTGTAGGGCGATCGAATCATTATTTTTCCGAATTTCCAGACATCCAAACGCCTTTCTACAGATAGTGAGCAATAATTTCCTTGCGAATGCACAATCGTTGCAAATCATTGCCCTTACGCTACAATTTGTCTAAAACGATCGATGTTCAAAGTCACGGGGCCTCTTGAAGCCGGAAGGACGTTGTTTGTGCAAATCCACGTACTGCCCCTCTAATACTATGTCGGCCTCGGACCACCATTAATAATAATAATATCTGGGGTTTAACGTCCCAAAACCACCATATGATTATGAGAGACGCCGTAGTGGAGGGCTCCGGAAATTTCGACCACCTGGGGTTCTTTAACGTGCACCTAAATCTAAGTACACGGGCCTCAAGCATTTTCGCCTCCATCGAAAATGCAGCCGCCGCGGCCGGGATTCGATCCCGCGACCTTCGGGTCAGCAGTCGAGCGCCATAACCACTAGACCACCGTGGCGGGGCTCGGACCACCATGCTTGCACCCTAAGTAGACACTTGTTCAAGAGCGTCCTTTATAGCAAGTGATGTTAATGAGAAGCATTCTAAGGTAAGTTAACTGGGACGTACTTAAGAAACAATTTGTGGGTTCACCTACAGAGGAACAACATCTTCATTCTGAAACCAGAATAAAAACAGGTGTGAATTAAAGTGTGGCAAATACTATTCTAAGATGCATAATCAAGACATAATACAAACTAGGGGACTAACTAATTTTGAAATAAAACTTTGTTAGAAAGTAGCTACGAACTTTAATGAGGTGTGAGAGGCCCCTCGACACCTCATTCAGCACGAGCACCGATAAGGCTGACTATAGACTGGATAGTGTATTCTATAATCGTTGCCTAACATGGGATATATAGTGTTGCGAGCTCATTACAACAGCAGCTAATACTTCCCATAAACGACAGTTCCGCATAGGCAAATTATTGTTATTATTATTATTATTATTATTATTATTATTATTATTATTATTATTATTATTATTATTATTATTATTATTATTATTATTATTATTATTATTATTATTATTGTTGTTAAATATTATATTATGGCTAACGCTTTCGATGCTTCATGAAACGGGGAAAGTGGACGTCGGCGGCTACACGAAGCGACGCAAAAAAAAAGCACTATCGTATGATGACGTCATAGATAGGGACAATTTATGACGTCGTCGTGACGTCACATAGCGTGACATCTCATGATAAGGTCATCACACGACATCGTCGCTTGGTCAAGGGGGGGCCGATGCCGGAGACACTGCAAGATCACGTCAGGTGCAGAAAGATTCCAATGCCTCTGATCCCGGAGGCATTGTAAAAACCACGTTGGGTGCAGAAAGCTTTCGGGGCGTGGCATAGAGTTTCATACAATAACCTAGAGAGGAAACTGGCGCTGCGATCGTTCAACCACCATGAGAATGATGGGAAGTACAGGCTTCGGATCGGATTTTATTAGCTAGCGAACTGTCTACGGATCTTCTTCTACAGTTTCAGTTTCGTTCTTTGCGAGGCTTGGGCAGTGGGGTTCGTTGCAAAGCACTCAAGGAGTGCCTTTGTTGTTCAAAGAGGCTGAAGACCGCTAGGTTTCTTGCTTTGCTGCCACCTTGCAGCTTTACAGGTTGTATTTGACAGTTTTAGCAAAGCGTCGTGCACTCACCGCTGTGCATGGATGAAGCGTCCCATGCTAGTGCAGGAAACTGAATGGAATTCACGTTTCGGGATAAGCGCTACTTGTCAAAACTCTTTCACATCGACTGCAAAACGACGGCGAAGCTAAGTAGATGCACCGTCATACTCCTCTGACTCGACTTCACAACAAAACGAGAGATGCTTTGGGGGCAGGCCACTTGGACAGACGCATCTGGCATCGCAGCAGATGATACGTTAAGTGTTCCTCACTCAATACGGTACTGCTATTTCCATAAATGGATAATGTGTACTTTCGAGGGAAAGACAAGCGCGTTTGTTTTATGTGTTGTAAAGAAAATAATTCGTTATTTGTGACGCCAAATCTGGAACACAATTGCAGAGCAATGCATACCCTGGTGGTTGAATTTGTCCAGGTTTCAGTTCCATCTCACGGTCAAGCAAACTTTTTGCGATAAGTTTTACGTACAAAAGAATGAAGCAAGTTTTAATTGGAAATAAAATCATATCGCTTTGTTTTACACTCGGCAAACAAGCGTCGCGAATCTCAAGAACATAATCCATCCGAAGCAAATCCGAAGCCTGTACTTCCCATCATTCCCATGGTGGTTGAAGTGCCGCACAAGGAGCCCGCGTAGACACTAGCGCCAGATTCCCCTCTAGGTAATATTGTAAGAAACTCTATGGGGCGCGGGATCAATACACTTGCCTGAGAAGACAAGCACGGGACTGGCGTGGCCTGTAAGCGAATGCTTCCACGCATTCACGCAGGTTACACAGAACGCACCCTCACAGATACACTCCAGGTCCTGGCTAAATGCTGGCTATATCCAGGACACTAGACGAAAAATGTCCGGTTTCCTGGCTACATCTAGCACTTCAAGCGGGACCTGATTAAGAGTGTACAACAACAAACGGTGCGAAGCAACACCGACATTGGAGCACATCACATATCAGTGCACAGACTACGCCCAGAGGCCGCCATCTCGCCTATGCTAGACAACACTCCCCTGAGCTGGTCGTGGGAGGCGCAGCTCGCGGAACCGGAAATGGGAAGCCAACTGGTGACCCTTGACCAGGCCCGGCGAGCCGCCGTAGCCAGTGGGGCCCTGGAAGAGCGGGCACGTACCAACCGCCATAACCACAAACAACCTAGATTTCAAAACAAAAATCTCACAGGGCCTCTTATGCACTCGCCTAAGACGACTGGAAGGGGAAAGCCATCTTCTGTTTCTTCTCAACAGATGTATTCATCCTGCCCCGCCACCCTACGAAAGCTTTCTGCCCCTAACGTGGTTGTGCACGGTGTCCAGGATCGAAGGCACTTAACCTGGTTTTTCGCTGCCTCCGCGATTGGCCCACCTTTGACCAAGCTACCATGTCATGTGATGACGTCATCATGTAACGTTACGTCACGTGACGTCACTGGGACATTACGATGACGATCTGTGACGCCATGATGACGTCATATGGTGACAAAATTGCGTAATGGTTTTTTTTTTTTGCATCACTCGTGTTGACGCCGCTGACGGGGGACACCGACAAGGGACGCCGGTCAATTTTCGCGCTCGATGAGGCATCTAAGGCTTTCGCCTAAATAAACGTTTCATCGCTCTCTCTCTCGACTGAGAAGGTAAAGAAGACGGCTTTGGCCTTCGAGTAGTCTTAGGCAAGGCGTATGGGACCGCGTGGAGTTTTATTAGATTGCAACCGACTGTAAGTACTCTACTGTGGGAAAGCGGCAAGCTGTACAGTCAGAGTTGCCAGATGCTACCGAGCTAACAAGCAAATAATCACAAAAGAAGCCCCCAAAAAGCGGCGCGACTTTCGCGAAGAAGCCCGAAAGAAGCGGAAACTTAATGAATTTTCCTATTCCTGAAAATATTTTTAATTATATTTAAAAAAAAAAGTCGCTCAAGTACGAAGGGGAGCCGAAAAAATCACTTCGATTATTTTGTACGGCGAAAATATGCGCAACCATGAACGAAAGCACATATTTTCTTTTAAAATTCTCTCCTGGGTATTCTCCATTCGGTTGAATGCACGTTTACCAGTGCACGATTAACGTTACTTCTTGATTTCCCCAACGTATGTTTGACTTCTACACTCAACTACTCAAAGTCATCGACAAACGCGCTATTAGTGAACGACAAACGTGCTATCGGCGATAGTGATGATCGCTAAAATAACTATATTTGCTGGGAAAATGCAAATACGCCCAAGAAAACGCGACAAGCGATTGGAAAATTCTACAAGCGACTCGGCGAAAAAAAAATTCGACAGATCCCACGCGTTGTGGGAATCGGTTTCATGCGAAGCAGCCAGCGAGTACTTCTATGCTTTATTTTATGGCTTTGAGCCAAACGTTACGAGGTGGATCGACGTGCTTTTGTAAGTGTAGTATAGCTGTGTGCACATCGTGCGCTTACCAGGCACGTCGACAACACTGGCGTTTAAAGGGTAACTTATGGTGCGACGTAACATGAGCCCTCACCTTAGAGTACACACGTCAGTATTAAAGAAACTAAGTGCACTTTATGGTGCAATCATGTGAATATCATACGTGACTTTCGTTAATGCATTCCTCCGCGGTCTAGCAATGCTTCAATATAGCTTGCTGAATCATAGGAATACAGATGTAATGTTTATTAGACTGCTATAAAAACGGAGACAGCACTGGAACCTGGCGTTAACCTGACGCGACTCCTGTATCGTAGGAGTACACATGTATTGTTTATTATTTTGTTATAAAATTAGATTGCCAGCACCACAGCCACAACTGGCGTTGCACCGACATTACGCCTGCACAGGCTAGTTTTCCAAACCAATTTATAGACCTGGCGTGGCTCTGTGGTAGAATACCTGACTGCCACGCAGAATACTTGGGTTCGATTCCTGTTGGGAGCCTAATTTTTATTCTTTCCATTCGTCGGGTCAACGCTGCCGATATCGGTTTCTCTTAACGCTCTCGCATTTAAATTACCAATGTCTGTTCTCGCCGTTCCTGGGTAGATATAAACTGTCAATCACTTGTGGCTCATACCCGTACACCGCGGCCCGTGGTAAACGGTTATGTGCCACACGTGTCTGGAGGAAAGGGTTTGACGACGTACGCGACAAGATTTTCATGTTATTCATGTCATGACCCGACAGTCATATTGGTCAAAGCCTCTTACCCTTCCATGCCAATTCTTGTCTACACAAAGTTAAGGAGGCGATCATGAGAGCACCCAGACGTAGGCGGCTAGATAGATAGATAGATAGATAGATATTCATACGTAGATAGAAACGCTCAAAGTGCCAGAGGTTCGCTAAGAAATGCTTCGCATTTAAAAAAAGAAAGCCAAATTCCGCTTATTATAAGCGGAACCGGAGATGGGGAAAGAATGACGAAAGTTTCATCCTCAGCAAGCGTACCAGCGCGAACCGCCCTGCGAAAACCTCCGTTACCGATCTAGCTTCCTGCGAAGTTTTCGCGAAAATATTTTTTTTTACAGACAATGCGATGATAGAAACATCGCAAAGCCTCCCCAATTTATCGGTAGATGCGCAGTTCTTTTAACGTATCAGTGGGACGTGCGCAAGATATATTTAAATTGATAATAATATCTGGGGTTTTACGTCCCAAAACCACGATATGATTATGAGAGACGCCGTAGTGGAGGGCTCCGGAAATTTCGACCATCTGGTGTTCTTTAACGTGCACCTAAATCTAAATACACGGGCCTCTACCATTTCGCCTCCATCGAAATGCGACCGCCGCGGCCGGGATCGAACCCGCGACCTTCGGGTCAGCAGCCGAGCACCGTAACCACTATACCACCGCGGCGGACATATTTAAATTGAGATTTCAACTCATGAAGTAACACGCCGCTTCAGACGCGATTTGATTGTCCGCGCCCAGTTTGTTACCAAGTTTTCGGGTTGTGCGAATAGACGGTTTCAAGATTGCGATGGCAGGAGCACGTGGTGTACCCCAAGAAACTTCCGGTCACCTCATTTATTGTTCTGCAACAGCGAAGCGTAAAGCGTTTTAGGGGCGAAGCTCCTTAAGGCGGCACCCGTTCGTCCCTCGTAGTCGTAGTCGTAGTAGTCGTAGTGCGTAACCAGTCTTACGCTTTGACCTCCAAGGTGGTGCCGGTGGGAGATTTTTCCTGTGCGTTGTTGAACAATAAAAAATTCGCAGCGTGCGCGTTAACTAAAAGCCGAATTCTTCTGTCTCTCATTCCCCATTAGCAGCCATTGGCACGTTCCAGTAGGAAACGTTAGTAGAAGTAGAAGTGTAAGTGTTAGCTAAAAGCCGACTTCTTCTGTCTCTCATTCCCATTAGCAGCCATTGTTTACCTCCAAGGTAGTGCCTGGTGAGATTTCTCCTGTGCGTGATTAAAATATAAAAATTTTGTTCAAAACGCCGTTGATTGATGAAATAAACCAACGAAAGACGCCAGATGTTTTGTAAAAGCAAAACGAAAAGACGACGCCAGATGTTTTCTAAAGCAATGGTTTTCTAAACAATGAAAATTCACAGCGTACATGTAAAATTAAAGTGAGCTGCAAGTCGTCATAACTCATCGAACCTTTAGTATAAACGCGCCCGATCTCACGTCGGTGATGATGTACTGGGCAGAATTCACGGAAGATTCACGGTTTACCGATGAACCTCCGCAGCTTCGCCCACTCATCATCATTCACTCCGTGGATATGCTGTGATTTTTTTAAAGGCTGCTCTTGCGTTCGGAGGAGCAGAAGAGTTTGAGAATTGGGTCAAACGCACGGGGCGTCACACGTGGCGAAATTAAAATCATGCGAGACGCGGGCCATACAGCGTCGTCGCCCGCGCTGCGTCTGCGTCGTCTCGATAGCGACCCAAGACGCCTTGGGGACCCGTGCTAATTTTCAATTTTTGGGTTTTGGGTCAACGCGAGCGCAAGAGCCCTAGAGTGGCTTGGGTTCTGCGAATGCGCCCTGGCGGCTCGCAAACTTCCTGGGTCCCCAAAGCTCCTTGGGGCCCCAATTCTCGAACTCTCTAGTGACTTTTGAGAACCTCCGGGGTGATTTCCTCCACCGCAAAGAAATTCTCCGCCGCACCAGGCGAGATTTAATTCCAACGTGTGGTTCCTACCTCCCAGGCGGCCTTACTCGCCAGGAGGAGGTTGCGTTGTCGAGAATTCGTGTGGGGGCGGCACTTTCTCCACGGGTCACATATTCCTGGCCACGACATCTCCATGGACCATTTGGGCATACTTGCCCATGTACAACTGAAGCGTCCGCGGCGACCCTCACGCGCTTGTTATGGACATGCCCTGGCCTCAACCAGATACGACGGCGCTACCTGAAAACAGTGGGCCTTCGTCCGGCGAAACCACCGGATGTTGATTCGTGGATCTATGGGCCCTACAATACAGAGCACTGTTGATGTACTACATCGCGGAAACCAGCGTCAATTTATATATTTATTTGTGTATGCCGTTGGGCAAACTTTCGAATAAATAAAAAAACAAGAAACAACCGAATAAGAATCGAACATTGTCATAATCGAATGGAATCAAAGACACTTCATATAGATTTTGAATATACAACAGCTCTTGAAAAACGACGTTTGCATCCTAGGTTTTGCAGATTTAGCCTTAAAAGTAGAAGTAGAGTATCAGGAGCAAGTTGTCAGATGCTTCGCATGCACAGAACCGTTCAGAATGTGTGAACGTCGTAGCCGGTGAATTCTCGCTGCTCAAGCGACGTAGTGTCAGCTCTGAGATATGTGCCACACTACGTCACACAACGTCAGCTCTCAGATATGCGTCACACTAAGTCAGTAGTATGATTATGAGGCACGACATCGTGGAGGGCTCTGAAAATTGTGACCATATGGTGTTCTTTAACGTGCCCTGACGTCGCATAGTACACGCGCCTGTAGCATTTCGCCTCCATCGAAACGAGACCGCCGCGGCCGGGCTCGAAGCCGCGACTTTCGAGTCAGCAGCCGAGCACAGTAACCACTATAGACCACCTCGGCGGACACGTCACACTACGTCAGCTCCCACATATGCTTTTAAGTGCGCGCGGAGCACTTGAGGGTCCCGGCCTGCCGTATGTTGTCGTATGCTCTCATCGTATGCTGTCGCAGCTTGGCGTAACGCAGGCAAAAAAACCATCTGTAGCATACTGAGCACGCGCTCGCGCCAAGGAGAAGTCTTCTCCCTCTTGTTCTTCGAGCGTCTTGATGGTGATAAGTACAAAGCATTTTAGGGGCCCGGGCTGCCGTATGCTGTCGTCGATTGGCGTAACTCATGCAAAACCAGGTATAAAAATAGAAAAAAAGAGGAAGCAAGCAAGATGTAGAAAGAGAGTATCTCTCTCTTTCTACTTCTTGCTTGCTTCCTTTTTTTCTATTGTAGGAAGAAAAACAGAAAGAGAAAGAAATGGATAACGAGAGAGCAAGAAATAAACAGAAATAGAGAGAGAAAAAAGACAAAAAAAAACGGGAAAAGAAAGAGAAAGCCGGAGAGAAACAAAGAAGGCTGCCCAGCTCTGCACTTCCTTCAGGCTTGGCACCACTAGTTAGAAGCTGCCTTTTTTTTTGCATGCACTACTCCTGCCGGGATGAAATTGACTGTACTTTTGCATACGCTTAGTTTTTATTTCAATGCGCAGGACATTTTAAAATGACTATTAGACAGAAATATTCGCATGCACGAACAGCGACTATTCGATTTACGAGCGAATTGAATAGGACACTATATCGATCTGATGTTCGAAACTTTCAAACATTCGCACCGAAATCGAAGACACTAATTAGCATGCAGAGAACACGCGACAGACTTGGACGCTTTTCTTCGGAAAACGACTCGGCGGAAGCAAATGCGTTGTCTATCGTGCAACATTATAAACATCGAATAGGACGGGCCCTGTGGAAGTGTTTACTAATGTTGAAGTACGAGAATCCCCTGAAGTCCGCTGATCGACTCCAAAGCGTACAAAAGCAAAGTGCTAAGCTCGTGGTACGCTTTTCTTTTTCCTTATGAACGTTCGCTTAGTGCGATCGCTTATAGCACAACCGCTTAGCACATTCCCTCAGCACATTCGCTTAGCAATTTTGCATAGCGGGTTCGCTTAGCATGTCCCTTTAGCAC
Source organism: Rhipicephalus sanguineus (assembly GCF_013339695.2). Taxonomy (NCBI): domain Eukaryota; kingdom Metazoa; phylum Arthropoda; class Arachnida; order Ixodida; family Ixodidae; genus Rhipicephalus; species Rhipicephalus sanguineus. The sequence continues at coordinate 44,684,736 of NC_051184.2, read as the reverse complement.
ATCCGCTTAGCCTGTTCGTGGAGCACGTTCGCTAAGCACATTTGTTTAGCACGTTTGCTTAGCACCGAAATCTGATGACTGCCGACTTTGCACATACGAAACCTCGCACGCACAAAACATGTGTGCAAGAGTGCACGTGCAAAAGGAGCGTTCTAAGAGCGCGACGGCCACTTTCCTTGCCCCATCCTGTAGTGTAATTTTTATAGCAGATAAACTGACCGAAGTCGTGCGTAGTCAGAAGCAACTGGAGACTTTAACTCTTTCGTTACCGCGCCTACAGAACAGAACCGGTGACCCGAACGCGCCGAGCGAGAATTTAAAAATAAGGGTGTTCCCATCAACTAGCTGCGCTGTCTAGTATATTCTGCGAGTACTAATGTTTCGTTTCCTGCATAGTTAGTTTGTTTCCCGAGCGGCCGCGATTTTTAACAGCGACTCATAGATAGCGGTTCGCTTGGTTCGTTCGCGAAAATGGCAGACGACCCGGTAGCGAGACAATCTCGGAAATGTTGTTCCTTGGACGATTCTGTGGCGTCCGCAAGCGACTTTTCTGCTGTTCCTAGCAGAAGTGACTCTGAGTATGACGTCAAATCATGGAAATATAGATCGGATCATAAAAAACCGTAGAACGAGCCCGGATCGTAGTCAGGTGTTGATCAATACGTTACGCTTTCTGGCACATCGATTTTTTACTCCGATCGAAATGTCTTGAGGATGTTGGCACCATTATATCATTTCTTTGTAGGGTATCAACAGTATATGACAAAGATTTGGTGACATCATCTTCAGCCAATACATAGTAATGTTCAGCCCAAGAAGGGTACCCGGCCGTGACCTCAGAGTAGTGTAGCGCAGTCAAGCGATATGTGTCGCAAGGTAAATCGGCGTTATCGGCATCTTTTTCACATCGAAAGTAATAAACAGGATTTGTGTTAACAAAAATGAGTATATGCGTGGCTGGAAATCCTGTAGAAGTACTAGTCTCATACCGAGGATGATGGTTCTTGGGAAATCGTCACGGTCGCAGAGATGGTGAATATCATTTTCATGCCGCTCTATATGGGTATTGTCGAGCTTCAGCGACTACACGTTCCCAAAACAAGTACATTCAGAACAAGTCCTACCGATCGACAAAGCGGAGAAAATACAAAAAGTGCTATGAGATAAAGAAACTCGACGACCGGACAAATGCCACTTGCAACGCCTGTTTTGCCTATAGTGACACACGAACCTTAGGGAATTTTTTTTTTTTACATCTTAGAGTTTTCAGACATATTTCCACCTACTTCGATGGTGTCAGACATTGAAGTGTGAACACGTTCCTGAAGCGCACAAGCTTAGAATACTTTTATTGTGCGCGGTGAAGTCATGATTTAGTAGGATGTTTTGGTGTCCTATTCAGTGCTACCTTTATATATCTGAAATTTTTTCTGTGCTGCTATTTGGCATAATTTGCTAAAATACCTATGGATCAATAGTAAATTTATTTCTCTTCTTAACTATATTTACTGTATTACTTCGTTTGGAAAATTTGTAGAAGGAAAAAAAATATTACCGTGCAACGTGATGGAACAATGAAAAAAAAAAAAAAGCTATCTGATGCGTTTTTTTAAACTAGATCATTCAAACTTTCCTCTAATATAGGAAACTGATGGGAAAACATTTTTTACATTTCAGATTATTTTTAAATTTTAGCGCGTCGTCCTGTGTTTATCGCTTTTGTCGTGTGACCGTCTTTTTCACGCATTTTCAAGCAATGAATCCGAACCAACACGCCCAACTTTCAATCCTGCTAAATGTGCATGACCTCCGTGAGCAGCTGCCCTCTCGTGGAGGATACATCATCTTATTAACCTTGATCACCAATCTCACACACAAAAAACCAACCGATCATCGCAGAAACCGGGCAGAGACAAACTAATGAGTATTTCCCACTTCACAGCGAGCACAGTACGGCGCCGCTGAACTTTGAATAATCTCGTCCGAAGTGCACGCACTGCAGTCATGAACACGAAAACACATTGAAACCATAATTCGAATAAAGCGATCTCGTGTGCCGAAGTGCTTATACTGTACAGTTTTATCACAGCGTAGTGCACCCAAATGAGATATGAGTGTGATAGCCCTTCGTCTTGCATCGCTCATAGTGATTATGATAATTGCCGGTGCCAATGTGCAGAGGCATCGAAGGTAATGTGCTGGCAGACCAGCTTGCCACATCTATCGACACGAAAGCTGGTAATAATTCTGCGCGGCTGTACCTGTGCGGGATACGAAACTTTACACCCGCAGGAGACTTAATCATTATCATGTGAAATTGATCCACAAAGAGGTCTCAGTAGAGGCAGATCTCCCAAGACACACAGAGACGTTACTTCACAGACTTTTACTGGAAGTAGCGTATATAAACAGCTTCCTGCTCAAGATACACCGATTTAGGTCACCTGAACGTTGCTGTGGACATGAAAATGAGAATGCTGGTCACATTCTTCTGGAATGCGTAAAGTATACGCAAGTGAAAGAAAAAAGAAGTAGGTGTAGGTGTTCCTTTTCAAAGTAAACTCCTGCATTCGAACGCCATTTTCTTTATTAGTTTAACTTTCATATATATTTTCTTTACTTGTTCGTTGTTGTTACTGGGTGATTTTCTTTTTTCTGCTCTGCGGCACTTGTAGAAATGGTGTAACCGAGAGGGTGTAAACCTCAACCTTTGCACAGCCGGCCAGCTATAACAGAACAGAACAGACTCGCAATCTATCGGCAGCGCTTGTGGGACTCCCGTTCAGACTCGCAACAAAGTTCCATCTAATTAAGCCAAGCATAAGGAACTAGCCGTCAACCACAAAATCAAGACGTAATGATGTCCTGTTGTGTAGACTCAACAAAGGACACACTTATTATGGTATGCGCTACTTACCTGTTCACTGGTAGTGAACCTCCGACCAGTGGTGTATGTGGAGAAGCGGTGACCACCCTACTGCAGTGTCGAGAGGTAGCGACTGAAAGAGAAAAAATAAAAATACTTTATTTATTTATTTATTTATTTATTTATTTATTTATTTATTTATTTATTTATTTATTTATTGAGGCGAAAACCTTAGATGCCTCATGAAACGCGAAAATTGACCGGCGTCCCCCGTCGGCGGAGTAATGACGTCACCATATGACATCACCTCTGTGTGTGTGTGGAGGGGGGGGGGGGAGGGTTGTGTTTGCCTGCACTCCTTAGTGGACTTTATTTCTACTGACCGTCCGAGCCCACCCTTTCGAGAACCTATTTTCCAACAATCTCGTCGTTAAAAAAAAAAAAACCGTATGTCCAGCTATACGACAAGGCGGTCGCAGGAAGCTGGACGTTGGGAGTGATGAACAAAAGCCGGACAAGGAAAAGACCTCATCCAGGAACCAACGTTTGGTCCGGCTTGGACAAAGGGAACTTGCCATGACGAAGAGCGATTGGCTACTCGGCTGAGGCGATCCTCGATCGGCCATTGTTTCACACAGCCGTATTCGCCGCAGAACATCGAAATGCGCAAGCAATCGTGTTCATCGAAAGGAAGCTGTATACACATATATATTTGCTTGTAAGTTTTCTTGTTTGCTTTTTATTTAATCCCGTGGGCGCGCACAATACGTTTCGCTTACTCATCGTCCGTCCAACTCCGTGCGCATCTGTTTTGTGCTACGTGTTACTTTGAGAAATACTGCGCCGCTTCTGAGCGCGGCACTGGCCTTACCACGCCGTCAAACTACGCGCGGATTCATCTGTACAGCGCACTAATATGGTACACAGCATACTATAATCGGACACAACTTAAGAACTCCGGAGACGCCCCGCCCAGACGACCGAAGTGCGGCGGCCGATCCCCTCCGCGGCTAAAAAAAGCATTGCCATTTCTTTGGGTGTGTTGGTAAACTGCATTTGAATATATACTCAGCGCTAGCAGACGAGGATGCTAGAGACATTGTGGTGTCGTTTCTCTTACGTCTTTGTCTGCTAGCGCTGAGTATGTTTTAGAATAGAGAAATAGTCCCGCTCACGCACACGGCAATGTTCTCAGAAGCCGGGGTCCGGCCGCCCGGCTCATGACGTCAGCCTGGTGTGCGCGCCCATGTGCATCCGCCTTTGAGGAGAAATTGAGAAAGTGCCGCGGACTTCTAAAGTTGCATCTGACTATAGTGTCTGTGGACGCTTAATTGGCAGCGTATTTTCTACGTGTATGCCGGACCACGCGATCGAGAGATTGAAACAGATGTGTTTCGAACAACAAAGGGTTGGGCTGCATGGTAGAAGAACGTGAGTCGTGCGCACGCGCATACAAGAGAGAGGAGAAACAGGCAACACAAGCGCCAGAGTTCGTGATTTCAGTTCCTCGAGCCAAGTGGTAGCTCAGCGCTTCAGGTGCTGCGCTCGAAGATGCGGGTTCGATTCACGGCTACGGCAGCGCGCGTTTCCATAAGAACGCCACATGCGGCGCAGTCACGTGACCTGAGCATATAAACGTCATGGATGACGTCGCTGGTAGGGCGACAAGTCGCTATCGACTCTGGTTCTGGCAGCTGTGATTCTGGCAAAACAGCTGTGAGAACCGGGAAGTGGAACTGAAGTCTTGGCGGTCCCCGGCATAAGGACTTTCGTGTTAAAAAAGAAGTTAAACGATTAGAGCACTATGTACTCTACTATGGCAGAGCTGTAAGCTGTCCCTAATCCTGGTTTCATGGCTGTGTTTAGAACAAAGGGTGAACGATTAAGAGTACCATCTGTACTCTACTATGGAAGAGCAATGAGCCATCCCGGTATAGTTCATGACGTCAACGGAAGCTTAAGGTGCCCCAACTACGAATTTAAAATACCTAACCCGCCGGGCAGATACTGCCCGAGGCGAGTCGTCGTGTTTCTGGTTTTCGCAAAAAACTTCGACGTCTTGGCGAATTTCAATTGCGATTACGTCAACAATGCTCCGCTAAAGATATTGCTTTCGGTCAGAACATCGATCTCTTATTTTATAATTAACCGAGCAGTTGCTTAACAAGGCAAAACCTCGGTTGTCAAGTGATGACCAGTGGTCATCACCCGACAAGGCTCTTTATATCTGATGCATAGGGACGAGCACGGGCTTCATCACTGCTGGTAGGAAGCTGCGGTATCTTTCACTTCAGCAATTTTAAGGCGACAGCCTTAGACACCTCATCAAACGCGAAAATTGACTGTCGACGTCCCGCGGCGTCCGGAACAACACGAGGGATGAAAAAAATCCTCATCGCGCGATGCCGTCACCATATGACGTCACAAATCGCGAAAATTTGTGACGTAGTGTGACGTCGTCCTTCTTGATGACGTCATCACATGGCACAATAGCTTGGTCAAAGGTGCCTCCGATCCTGGAGGCGCTGCAAAACTAGGTTAGGTACAGAAAGCTTTCGGAGGGTGGCGGGGCAGGACCAATACTTCGACTGAGAAGAAAAAGAAGATGGCTTTCACCTTCCAGTCGTCTTAGGTGAATGTATAAGGGACCCTGTGAGATTTTTTTTAATGCGTAAATATGCTTAGGCTAATTGGCCAGCAAGTCCATACGTCCTTCTGCCTTACCCATAGGAATATAGGTCTCCATAGGAAATACATGGGAAAGATTCATAGGCAGATAACGAATAACGTCTCAAACTCACGACCTACCGGGAGTGTCGGGGCTCGAAACATCGTCTATCTAAGCGTTTAGGGTATCCAACCCTTAGCCTCCGAAGTATACAAGAATTCGAACCCCAACACTTCCAAGTGCGGTGTATAGAACCCTCGACCTAACAGCGAACTCCCGACATGTGTAGGCTATCGAATCCTCTACCTCCGAAGCATGTAGTAAATCGAACCCGCGAACCTTTCAGATGTGCAGGGTATCAATCAATGACGAAAAAGATGACTAAGTAGCACAATGCTTATACCGATTCGAACCAACGACTGACAATGCGTGTCGCTGCTCGAGCGCTCGACCTTCTGTGTACGACATGTTCATGTGTTCATGTACATGTTCATGTGACATGTTCATGTACGACAGGTTCATGTGTACGACATCAAACTCTTCACTTCTGAGGCAGGGGCGTAGCCAGGGGGAGGGGGGGAGTGTTCAAGCCCCCTCCCCACGAGATTTTCAATTTTGCTTGCATATATATATACACGCACACATACAAACTCACGCACGAACATGCATAAAGTATGGTTCAACCCCCCCCCCCCCCCCGAAAAAATTTCTGGCTACGCCCTTGTTCTGAAGTATATAGGGCTAGATACTCGCACCTTCCATGCATGCAAGGTTTGGCAGACGACAGATATATGAGCAAGTCGCACAATTCTTACTCATACTTGGACAGATCCAGCGAATTTTCTGCAGCAGATTCGTCTACCGACTTCTCGCAAGCTACCAACTCTCTTGCAGGTCTTCGAGCGATGGAAAAATCTGGACGCGTAAGCGCGCACTTCGCGTGAACGCGATCTTACGTAAGACGCATGGACGCCGCCAGCTTGGGCTCTTAAACGAATGTTTTCTTATTTTTGTACATCCCGACGTGAATTAACAAGGTCATGAAACGTCGAACGCACCAACCCAATCGTTTTCATGCGTACGGGTCTACCGATTGTTTAGTTGTTAGAGATACAAAACGGCAATCCTATAGCCCGAGACAGAGCTGCCAGTTCCGCTTATAATAAGCGGATTTTGGCTTCTTTTTTTTTTTTTTAGTCGAGTTGCTTGTAGAATTTTCTAGTCACTTGTCGCGTTTTTTGGGCTTATTTGAACTTTTCCAGCAAATATAGTTATTTTAGTGATTGTCACGTTCACCAAAAGCGGGTTTGTCGATGACTTCGAGTAGCTGAGTGTTGAAGTCAAATGTAGGTTGGGGGAATCAACGACTTTAATCGTGCACTGGCAAACGTGCATTCAGCCAAAAGGAGATTACCCTGGAGACAATGTTAAAAAGTATAAATTAGTACGCAGTTTCGTTCATATTAGCGCATATTTTCGCTGTAAAAAATTATTCAAGTGATTTTTTCAACTCCTTTTCCTATTTGAGTGACATTTTTTTAAATATATTTAAAACTATCTTGAAGAATCGGAAAATTCATTAAATTTCCGCTTCTTTTCTAATGATTATTTGCTTGTTAGCTCGGTAGCATCTGGCAACTCTGGCCCCGAGATGGCAGCACTGAAACCCATCCGTAAAATAGAATTGCACGCGGGCGGAGACAGGCCGATAGTCGCCTGCGTGCGACCCGTGAACACATAAAAATTGTGGAAATGTGTATGTGTGCTTGGGTGGGTAGGGGGGGGGGGGCAGAGGGGGGGGGGGGGCGCTGTCCTACAGACAAACCCCAAGCCTGGTTTGCAGGACGACGTCGTGCGCGGAGCCGCGTAGGTGACGGAGAGCTCTACCGCGCGTAGACGCTACGTCGCTTCCCATGTCATTAGGTGCTGCATGTATTCAATCCTGACAAACTAATTCATTGATTTCAGATTTCAAACTGCATGGCAAAAGGGAAACCGCAACAAATATGCTTGGCAATATGCATAAGGCGAAGTGTTCAATTCGTGCTATTATTATTTTCACTAGCGAGGTTCCACAACCAACAGCACGATAAGCTGGTGTTCTATGAGTCTCAGCATAGTAAAAACGGGGTGTGTGTGTGTGTGTGTGTGTGTGTGTGTGTGTGTGTGTGTGTGTGTGTGTGTGTGTGTGTGTGTGTGTGTGTGTGTGTGTGCGTGCGTGCGTGCGTGCGTGCGTGCGTGCGTGCGGCGGGGGGGGGGGGGGGGGGGTAGCAGCCTCTCCAACGTTTTCGCCTGCCAACCCCGTCCCCTTCCCCGCCCGCAAGAGCGAACATATACAGGGTGTTTCAAGAAATGTGTCCAACCTTCTAAAAAAATCAGGAAAATGCGATATTTGCTCGGGGCTTTCAGAATTGCTTTTTCTGTAGCGGCAGGAATCTTAAGGTAGTTGAGGACATCATTTAGGATAGTAATTAAGAAAGTTACAATAATTAACTTTTTAATTAGTGGAGTTAGGTGATTGTGTCAAATGGGAGAATTGAAGTTCTTCATGCGAGGAACCCATCCGAGCTTTGAGATTTCGAAAAAGCGTCCTCTAGTAATTGTTGTGGCGTAATGAAATTCAACGAAATGCAACGGCTTTCAACAGCGAAAGCCATCGAATTCGGTTGAATTTCAATACTTCGTAATTATTACTAGAGGCCGCTTTTTCGAAATCTCAATGTTGGGATGGGTTTCTGGCATGAAGAACTTCAATTATCCAATTTGACACAGTCACTTAACTCCACTAATTAAAAAGTTAATTAATTTAACTTTCGTAATTACTGCCTCAGGTCGTGTCTCTGACCATCTTAAGATGCCTAGCGCTACAGAAAAAGTCATTCACTCATTTTGGACGTCTCAGAAGAATATGGCAGTTGCGTTCTTCCATGTTTCTGTTTAGGCTTCACCATTGAATTTGGTTGAATTTCATTACTTCGTAATTATTACTAGATGCCACTTTTTCGAAATCTCAAAGTTGAGTTGGGTTTCTGGCATGAAGAGCTTCAACTCACCCGTTTGACACAATCACCTACCTCCACTAATTAAAAAGTTAATTAATTTATCTTTTTTAATTACAGTCCGAAATAATTTCTTTAACCATCTTAAAACCCCTGCCACTACAGAAAAACCAATTCTGAAGGCAGCAATCAAATATCGCATTTTCCTGAGTTTTTGAGAAGGTTGGACACATTTCTTGAAACACCCTGTATAGTCAGAGCACACCGCAAAAGTTCCCAGTTTCCCTCACCGTAGAAAATAGCTTGTTTTCCATACCTTGTCTATACCTCTACCTCTCAACGAAGAAGTGAAGCCAAAATACGACTCACGAAAACTCCCTATGTTGAATTTCCGAGCAAGAGAGAAGAAAACAATCGGCAGGCGGGCCTCCTTACATATTCTCAGCCCGTGCGCGTCGTTAGAGCTGTCGTTATGTGCCCGTTTCCCCAAGCGATACGCCGTTCCCCTCTATTTTTTTAACCTCTCACGAGGTTCCGATATATACAGACGCCGCAACACTCTCCTACACCATGCAGCCACGCCTCGTAGTACGCCGCAAATTCGCCTCCTTCACTCTTGATGCGTATTGCCGTCGCTCAAGCCTGATTCCGCACGAAAAAGAAAGAAAAGTAAGAAGTCGCTGCGAACCGACGGTGCTCATACATCTAGCTTCGACTTCGGGTCTAATAAAAGATCAGTAAATAAGAACGAGAGAGAGAGAGTGGAGGCGCTCAAACAGCAGGAGTCAGACATTCGTTACTGCGAGCGCATTCGACGCGAGCAAGCCTCAACGCGAGAAGACGCCAAGGGGAAAGTCGACGAGACGGCGTTCATACATGCCATGTCGCGCGACTCGCGAGACATGCATATCGTATGCGCCGACTTGGTCCCCGGCGCGGTCACTCGCAAAACAAGCCTGACGATAATAACAAGCGAGCACGGAAGGAAACAAGGCCGGGAGAAGCGTACAAATAAAGAAGCGAGACGTCAAGGAAGGGATATGTGGGGAGGCCGGAAAGATGGGTGAGAGGGGGGGGGGGGGTTAGGATCGACAGAAACACACATTCGGCGCGAAAGATAACGAACCTTTCACGCCAATCGGTCTCAAAAACCAACTCCCTCGCGAAGCGGACGCGGCTGCCGAGCCAGTGGTGGCCGCACACCTGCGTCGTTGCATCTCGGCACGCACGTGCCCGCCGGCAGGTGAAGAGAGAGAGCCAAGCGAGAGGCAGGAAGAGAAAGGGAGGCCGATGACGTAGTGAGGAGGGTGACGGGCTCGCGCAGAGCTCGATCGTTTCCCGCGCTGCACTTCTTTATCGGTCACACGCGCGAAGACGACGGCGACGCGCCGATCGCCACCGCGGGGGCGCTGGCGTGCGTGCGCTCCTTAATTTGCATGCGCCACACTCGAGAGTCGCACGGCAGAATAAAGGTTCCGAAAAAAAAAGGGGGGGGGGGGTCGTGAGGGGGCGAAAAGTCCGGGTAACAATAGAAAAGAGCGGTGCCGCCTTCTAACATACAGAAAACGGAACCGTCCACCACCTTGTCAGTGAAACAGATGACGTTTTTAAGTGGTAGTACACACGTGTTAGGACTCACGGGAGATGCGTTGTGTGTTGCTAGCATGTCTGCAAAAGGTCACGCAATTTTCGAAGTAAAACTGTCGTAAGTTTGCGTCTCGTGTGTCTGATCGTGCCTTCCTTCTGTCCCTCTCGGTCGTGCAACCTTGTTCATTCTAACGGCAAAACCAACAGGCCCAAATTGCAGCCTCAGTGAAAACGGAAGAGAAACATTTCAAGGTACAGGCAGAAGGACACGCTGGACCAACGTGCGAGGACGACAGTGCCATATGGAATAACACGAGCGGCCCGTTTGAGCAGTGTACGCAGGTATACGGTAAATACTCAGTCGAAAAGCGATGCGACGAAGAGGCGTCCTGTTCTGAGGTTTTTTTACGGGAGAAATAATATTTTAAGTGGAATTAAGGAACGACTTTCTTAGCGATTGAACTAAAACAATGCGCGCGGTCTTTGCGCACTGCGTCGGCAGAGGTTCGCGATTGAAAATACGAATGAAGGAGCGAGCGAAAACGGCGTACAGCTACACACACGCACACACCTGTAATAAGAGAGAGAGAGAGATACGAAAAGGACAGCCCCAAGAAGACGTGGGGGACGCGGCAGGTCGGATGTACGCGTGTTTCTACGTGGTACTGAAGTGTAGTACGGCTTAAGGGTCCTCGAAGGAGCTCTGTTAAAAGAGCAGGAGGAGATGGGGGAGGGGGGGGGGGGTCGGAAAGTGAAGGACGAAAAGGGGGAGGAGCCCCACGCTGATTTGAGCCGGCGCACGTGGCAGAGTCATAAAGCAAGACAGGAGACACACGCTACGGCAACAGCAGAGCACCAGCCGTAACAACGACGGAAGCAAGAGTATATATACAGCGCCTGCCATTCTGTGCGCTGCGTGGAATGCGCCGCCCGGTAACAAGCGACGCGCGAGCCACGCGTCATGGAGCGCAGCGTGGAGCCGAGAGAGAAAGAAAAAAAAACAAATCTGCACCGGACTTATTCGATGATGAATCAAGATCAGCAGCGACTGCCAGCCGCGGAACGACCTCTCGACGAGGAGGAACGAAGGGGACAGGCCGATTATAATATAAGACTGAAAGCCGGGGGAATGTCGAACGAACAGGCCGACAGCAGCGATGAAGAGAATGGAATGAAGGCAGCCAGAAGAACCGGGCGAAGAAGGCAAGGACGATAGAGAGCGAGCCGGGGACTGTTATGCATGCAAAGAAAGAAAAAGCCGAAACGTCGTTTCAATGAAGGCTTCTTTGTCTTCACTGGCGTGCATTCTTCGTGCGCTTGCGATCCGGCGCCTGGATCGAAGATAGAGGCGTACTGTATAGATGCGAGGATGGCGATGCTATATATGGAATAACTGGGGGGGGGGGGGGGGGGGGGGGGGGGGCTTATGTAACTCCCTCTGGAAGTCAGTTGCGAAA